>NC_057799.1:6842588-6970846 GCF_018294505.1 Triticum aestivum | reverse complement strand
CGCCCCTCGCCGGAGCCGGCCAAGCCCCGCCGGAGCCCGTCCCCGAGGTAGCCGCACCTCGTCTCGTTGCCGGTTTCTTTAAAAAAAACGTTCGTTTTAAAAAAAACCCTAGATCGGTTTTTTTTCGGTTTTGTTATTTTGCGAGCGTTCACCGAACCGTTCGTTTTAACGAACGCGTTCGTCGGTTTTTCTCTGTTAACGAACGTCCGTTCTTTAAGCGTTCGTCTGTTTTTCTTTTTCGTCGGATTTTTCCGCGATTTTCTCAGATTCGATTTCTGATCGAATCTTCGTTTCTGTTTAACTTTTCGCTCGTTTATCGGAATCAGGCGATTCAAGCGCCTAGAGTTTCGTCTCGAAATTCTCTTTCTGTTTAACCTACTCAAACAAGTTTTTGCTACTGTAAAATTTGACCTAGATCCAGATTAGTAAACGAAGCTTGTTTCTTTCACCGTTTGACTTTCGTTGCTTCGTTCGAGTTGATTCTTTTTGTAAACCGGAGTTCTTAAGTTGAACTTTATGGTTGGATCTTTCATTCGAGTTTTACCTGTGCATTAGATGAGTACTGATTGTCTGCTTGTTTGTTTGCGATAGAGTACCCGGAGTGTGCCGCTTGTTACTTCGAATCGCTAGGTTTTGCGGATCATCAGCAAGGCAAGTAACACTTTGATCATACTTTTCCATACCCAGTTTTTGTTGCATTAGATCGATCCTCAAACATTTCATGGTTAGGATCTAATTAAACTGTGGGTATTGGGAAGTAGTTGAGGTAGTACCTATTACCTGTTTTCTTATCAAACCCTTGGGAGTTACTTCTACGTTTGCTATTATATTGCCATGCTATGCTCGTAGACGTGGATTGGGTTTGAGAGATATTCATGACAGATGTGAGATTGTTAATAATGGTTTACCTAAGGTGGCAACTAAAACTCACATCTGGGTGGATTGAGGCACCTGGAGAACCCAGTGTTATCTGATTTTATAAGGTCCGCCACGCAGGCTCAAAGGGATCATAAGATTATTCATGCTAGAAACTTCCGTGTGCAGCCACAAGCTATTATGGGCTCTAGCATAGTTGAGTAGGTTACAGGATCTCTTGAAGAGGTGGGCTAGCAGATGTAGGGGAAAGTAGGTGTACCGGTCCATCCAGAGTAAAGAGTGATTGTTTCTGAAAGACTGTGTCTCGGTCATCCGTTTCTCAAACATCATGCAGTGCGAGAATCAAGCGGAGGCGATCGAGTCTTGTGGGGAAAAGTGCGCAAACCTCTGCAGAGTGTACAAACTAATCATGGTTAGCCGTGTCCCCGGTTATGGACAACTTGAGTATCTAGTACTTGGATTATCATTTGAATCTCATCACCATGTTACTTTTAATTAATTTTGTTGGGTCTATGATGACACTTAATTGGGATTGAGTTGGAGGTACCTTCTCAATGTTTAACAACCACCATGATAGTTAAATAAAATTTATTCCTTTGAAGTAGGGAAAAATTGGCTTTTCGCATAAAACTTAACCGTAGAGCTTTCCACCAGCCATAAATGCATGTAGTATAGCATTACTATTGTTCATTATTCTCTATGTGCTACTTTGCCAGCATATTCTATGTGCTGACCCGTTTTCGGGCTGCAACGTTTCATGTTGCAGACTTTTCAGACGTCGAGTAAGGTGCCTTAGGTCGTGGTCTTATACTCAGTGATGCCGCTGGAGTTGATGGACTCACTTACCTTCAAAGTCTTCCGCTGTTATCGTTTAGATGGCCTTAAGCCATATTTATCATACTTAATCTCTTTGGAGATATTCGATGTAATATGTGTCTGTTATAAATCCTTCATTTGTACTGTGCGTGTCAGCATTACTGATCCAGGGATGACACTGGTGCACAACAGCAGAGACCATTTGAGGTCTGGTCGCTACAAAGGTGGTATCAGAGCACACGTTGACTGTACGACACGACCACTAAGCTTAAGCCCTAGAAAGCTTCTCTCTTCTCATTTCTGACCCCTCTCCACTTTCTACTTTTTACGAATGGCGGATGCAAGGAGCAAGTTCATGCAACCAGATGAAGACACGCCGTTTGGTCGACACTTGAAGGAAGTCACCAAGTATTTGAACACAGGAATACCAAGCATCACCAGAACCTACAACGCCACATTACCCGAAGAGGAGAGCTGGAAGATTCAAGTTCACATTCCAGGAAGGACGTTTGTGCCAGTTACTGAACCCATAAGATTGGTTTTCGAAGCACCAACCTGGAGTTTAGGGAAGAGCATGGCCGCACACATCGCCATGGGACGCATTGGAGAAGTCTACCACCAGGAGCTTAAGGATACAATTTATCAGATTTGTGGACGCCGAGACACGCAACGGGAGATGATCAGAACCAAGAAGGATGTATCAATTGCAGCTTTCATCCAGGAGCAAAACCAACATATTCGTCGCCAGGAGAACCAGATGTGCACGGACAAGGAAGAATTAAAGAAGGCATTAACCAAGATCAAGGAGCTCCAAGAAGAACTCAAGGCTACACGCGAGGATTATATGGAGGAAATCATCGCACTAGTAGGGAAGAATGACGACCTGGAGAAGAAGATTGGAGTATTCATGGGAAATCCAGTGCCAAAAGCAAAGGATGACGAATGCACTTGTCCGGATAACTACATCATCATCGACGACACCGACTCGGAACCAAGTGAAGATGACTGGGTTGACGAAGCTGGAGCAGACATCATGGAGTCTTCAACGGATTAGAATTTTTATTAGACCACCATATCAGTAGTAGTTTTCCCCCATTTAATAGTATAGCTCAAGCACTTTTGTAACGCTAGTTAGATCGATTGTTATGCCTTGTTTGAATTGATTGAGTGATATTGATTGTATTTGTCTCATGAGCATATGAGTAGTGTTTTCTCTCTAGACCTCATTCTATTCTTAACTCTCATCTTTTCTAACCTATCAGATGCCTCCGAGACGCGACACCGGATTTGTTTTCCCACCGGAGATCACCCAGTTGATTCAGCAACAGACTGCCCTGATGCAAGTGTTAGTGCAGAACCAAGGCAACAACAACAACAACAACCCACCGCCACCACCACCTGTTGATCACTTAGCCCGTTTCTTAAGGCTAAACCCGCCGGTGTTTTCCAGTAGCACCGAGCCGATTGTTGCAGATGATTGGCTCCGCAAATTTGGAAGGGAGTTGACCACTGCAGGATGCACAGATGCGGAAAGAGTGCGTTTTGCCGCACATCAGCTTGATGGACCCGCAGCATCATGGTGGGAGAATTATACAGCCACGCACCCTATTGACACTGTCACATGGGATCAGTTTCAGCAAGCTTTCCGTACAGCACATGTTTCAGCAGGAGCTATGGCTATGAAGAAGCGTGAGTTTCGTAACCTACGCCAAGGAGGACGCACCGTAGGCCAGTATGTGGAGGATTTCAGTAAGTTAGCACGTTATGCACCAGATGACGTTGCTACAGATGCTGCCAAGCAGGAGAAGTTTCTTGAAGGACTGAATGATGAACTGAGTATGCAGTTGATGGTAGCAACCTTCAACAACTACCAGGAGCTGGTAGATAGAGCTCTCATGATTGAAGGGAAGCAACAGCAGATTGAAAACCGTAAGAGGAAGTATGGACAAGGGAAGTACAATTCTGGAGCTCAGCAGAAGCCACGATTTGCCCCGAAACAGGGAGGACAGTTTCAGCATACCCATGGAGGAGGTAGTTCGCACAACCACAATGGCTCCAAGAATGGTAATGGGAATGGAGGTAGCAACGGACAGAACCGCACCAACCCATCTACCCCAACCAAGAGGGATCTAAGTCACATTACTTGCTTCAAGTGCCAGAAGACTGGACACTATGCTACTGATTGTCCTGAAGCCCAAAATGGAAATGGCAATGGAAGCTCTGGGAAGAAGCCGAACCCGTTCAACAAAGGACATGTGAACCACGTGAGCGTGGAGGAGGTTGAAGCTCAGCCTGACGCAGTAATAGGGAAGTTTTTGGTTAAGTCATTTACTGCAACCGTTCTTTTCGATACTGGTGCATCGCATTCATACATATCAAGGGGATTTGTGAATAAGTTTAAGATGTCCACCCAAGTTCTCAAAACCCCTATGCTAGTAACCTCGCCAGGAGCAGAGTATATGGCAAGCCAAGGATGTTTTCAGATACCATTGGCCATTGGAAGGCATGTTTTCCCCTCAGACCTCATAGTTTTGGAGTCGCAAGGTTTGGATGTGATTTTGGGAATGGATTGGCTATCGTTGTATGGAGGAAACATCGATTGTGCCAGCAAGACGATTTTGCTTACCACCCCGGAAGGAAAAAGGATCAAGTATGTATCCCGGCATATGCCGAAGAGGACTCAAGTGAATTCCTTATCAGGAGTTGTACACGAGGAAGTACGAGTGGTGAAGGATTATCCGGATGTATTTCCAGAAGAGTTGCCAGGCATGCCACCAGACAGAGACATTGAGTTCTTGATTGAACTTTTGCCAGGCACAGGGCCAATATCTAAGAGACCGTACAGGATGCCCGCAAAAGATTTGGAGGAGATTAAGAAGCAGATCAAGGAGTTACTGGATAAAGGCTATATTCGCCCAAGTTCGTCACCTTGGGGATCACCAGTACTTCTAGTGGAGAAGAAAGATGGATCGCTGAGGATGGTTGTTGATTACCGTGGATTGAATGAAGTGACCATCAAAAACAAGTACCCACTGCCGATGATCAATGATTTGTTTGACCGCCTACAAGGAGCTAAAGTATTTTCCAAGATCGATCTACGATCAGGATACCATCAGTTAAAGATTCGAGAGCAGGATATACCTAAGACGGCTTTTACCACCAGATATGGATTGTACGAGTATACCGTTATGTCATTTGGTCTGACTAACGCACCTGCCTATATCATGAACCTGATGAACAAAGTGTTTATGGAGTTTTTGGACAAGTTCGTCGTGGTGTTCATTGATGATATTTTAATCTTTTCCAAGAATGAGGAAGAGCATGAGGAGCATTTACGATTGGTACTTGAGAAGCTCAGAGAACATCAGTTATATGCCAAGTTCAGCAAATGTGAGTTTTGGCTGAAGGAAGTTGGATTCCTTGGACATGTTATTTCTGGAGAAGGAATAGCAGCAGACCCTGCCAAGGTTGACACAGTGACAAGTTGGGAAGCACCCACGACAGTTGGAGAAATCCGGAGTTTTCTTGGACTTGCAGGATACTACCGGAGATTCATCGAGAATTTCTCGAAGATTGCTAAGCCCATGACTGAGCTATTGAAGAAGGACACCAAATTCAATTGGACTGAGGAATGTGAAGCTAGTTTCCAAGAGTTGAAGAAACGATTGGTTACATCACCAGTGTTGATTCTGCCAGATCAACGCAAGGATTATGAAGTTTATTGCGACGCTTCTCGTCGAGGACTTGGAGCAGTGCTTATGCAGGAAGGAAGAGTTGTATCATATGCTTCACGACAACTTAAACCCCATGAGAGGAATTATGCTACGCATGATTTGGAATTAGCAGCCGTGGTGCATGCATTGAAGACATGGAGACATTTTCTCATCGAAAACCATTGTGAGGTGTACACGGATCACAAGAGTTTGAAGTATATTTTCACGCAGAAGGAGTTAAATCTCAGACAGAGGAGATGGTTGGAGCTCATTAAGGATTATGATATGAGATTGCATTATCACCCAGGAAAGGCTAACATAGTAGCAGACGCGTTGAGCCGCAAGAGTCATGTCAACACCCTCATGACAGGAGAGCTACCTCAGGAGTTAGCCGATGACCTTCGCGAGCTATGTTTGGAGAGAGTCCCAAGAGGCTATTTAGCGGCATTGGAGATTCAGTCTACCTTGATGGAAAGGATCAGGGAAGCTCAGAAGACAGACAAGGAGATTGAAGAGATAAAGGAGAAGATGAGCAAAGGAAAAGCCAAGGGATTTCGTGAGGATGAGCACGATACCTTATGGTTTGAGGACCGCGTATATGTGCCAAATGATCCGGAGATCAGGAAGTTGATTTTGCAAGAAGCCCATGATTCACCGTACTCGATTCACCCAGGAAATACCAAGATGTATTTGGATCTGAAGAATACTTTCTGGTGGACCGGAATGAAGAAGGATATTGCAGAGTATGTAGCAGTTTGTGATGTGTGTCAGAGAGTGAAGGCAGAGCATCAGAAGCCAGCAGGATTGCTACAACCATTGCCGATACCCGAATGGAAGTGGGATAAAATAGGCATGGATTTTATCACAGGATTACCCAGGACTCGTTCAGGCTATGACTCAATATGGGTTGTAGTCGACCGTTTGACGAAAGTGGCTCATTTCATTCCAGTAAAGACCACTTACACCAGTGCTAAGTTGGCAAAGATATACATGACCAGGATCGTATGTTTGCATGGAGTTCCGAGGACCATTGTATCAGACAGAGGAACCCAATTTACCTCGAAGTTTTGGAAGCAGCTACATGAAACATTGGGAACCAGGCTGGAATTTAGTACAGCTTTTCACCCGCAGACAGATGAACAGACCGAGAGAGTCAACCAGATTTTGGAGGACATGTTGAGAGCTTGTGCACTAGATTATGGATCTAGTTGGGACGACAATTTGCCATATGCGGAGTTTTCGTATAACAACAGTTATCAAACCAGTTTGAAGATGGCCCCTTTCGAAGCTTTGTACGGAAGTAGGTGTAGAACACCGTTGTTATGGGACGAAGTTGGAGACCGTCAGTTGTTTGGACCAGATCTGATTAAGGAGTCTGAACAGAAAGTGAGGTTGATTCGCGATAGGCTCAAGGTAGCCCAGTCCAGGCAGAAGAGTTATGCTGATTCTAAACGAAAGGAGACAGTTCACGAAGTCGGAGACCGAGTTTATCTTCGAGTATCACCACTTCGAGGAGTGAAGCGCTTTGGAGTTAAGGGAAAGTTAGCGCCCCGTTTTATCGGACCATACAGAGTTGTGGAACGTATGGGAGAGGTTGCCTACAAGCTGGAATTGCCCGAAGGATTGTCTGGAGTTCATGATGTATTTCACGTTTCCCAGTTGAAGAAGTGTCACGCAGAGATGGCTGAAATACCACTGAGGGATACTGTGCCACTGGAAGCAATTCAACTGGAAAGTGATTTGACCTATGAGGAGAAACCAGTTAAGATTCTTGAGTATGCCAGCCGAGTTACCAGCAGTAAGGTTATCAAGTTTTGCAAAGTCCAGTGGAGTCACCACACGGAAGATGAAGCCACCTGGGAGCGAGAGGAAGATCTACGGAAGGACCACTCCCACCTATTTTCTAGCCAACCCGAATCTTGAGGGCGAGATTCATCTTAAGGGGGGTAGGTTTGTAACATCCCAAATTTTCAATTTGGTATGTTATACATAGATCATCATTGCATATCATATTTTATTGCATTTTGACAAATCCTCGATAAATCCTAAGCAACTCAAGGACCCTCGGAGAGAGTTGGGGGTTTTCTCAAATTTTCATATTTGATTTTTCATCAAATAATAAGACGAGGATTTTGGTTTTAATTATTTTCTCTCCGGAAAAATATTTCATTAAATAAAATAAATGAGAGGAGAAAATACGACTTCTCCAAAACAATTGAAATACTGGAGGAAAAGTATTAAAATCATTTATTGGAATTTATTCGGATTTTATTTGCAATTTTATTGCATTACAAAAATATTGCATGTTTTCAAAAATTTATTTTGTGTTAAAATAATGTTCACCCTATTCTAGATTTTCTAACAAGACGGGGAAAATTTATTTTATCGTTTTTGGACTTTTATTTATTTTTCTACGAATTATTTTCCGCGGAACGTTTAAAAAAAAACTGCGCTGCGCCCGACTGGGCCGAGCCCAGCCGAGCCGCAGGCCGGCCCGCCCGCGGGATCTCCTTCCCCAGCACGCGCCGCTGCCGCGCCGTGTCCATGGCGGACACGGGAGCCGCCCCCGCCCGGCTTGCCCCTTCCCCAAGCCGCCGGAGCCCCCCCCCTCCTATTTATACCCCCGCACCCCCCCCTCTTCTCTCATCCCGCCGCCCGCCTTGCCCCGCACCCGCCGCCGCCGGAGCCGAGCACGGGAGCCGCCTCCGCCGCCGTTTGCCGCCCCCTCGCACCCCCCCCCCGAGCCCCAAGCCCCGCCGCCCTCGCCGCCCCTCGCCGGAGCCGGCCAAGCCCCGCCAGAGCCCGTCCCCGAGGTAGCCGCACCTCGTCTCGTTGCCGGTTTGTTTTAAAAAAACCGTTCGTTTAAAAAAAAACTAGATCGGTTTTTTTTCGGTTTTGTTATTTTGCGAGCGTTCACCGAACCGTTCGTTTTAACGAACGCGTTCATCGGTTTTTCTCTGTTAACGAACGTCCGTTCTTTAAGCGTTCGTCTGTTTTTCTTTTTCGTCGGATTTTTCCGCGATTTTCTCAGATTCGATTTCTGATCGAATCTTCGTTTCTGTTTAACTTTTCGCTCGTTTATCGGAATCAGGCGATTCAAGCGCCTAGAGTTTCGTCTCGAAATTCTCTTTCTGTTTAACCTACTCAAACAAGTTTTTGCTACTGTAAAATTTGACCTAGATCCAGATTAGTAAACGAAGCTTGTTTCTTTCACCGTTTGACTTTCGTTGCTTCGTTCGAGTTGATTCTTTTTGTAAACCGGAGTTCTTAAGTTGAACTTTATGGTTGGATCTTTCATTCGAGTTTTACCTGTGCATTAGATGAGTACTGATTGTCTGCTTGTTTGTTTGCGATAGAGTACCCGGAGTGTGCCGCTTGTTACTTCGAATCGCTAGGTTTTGCGGATCATCAGCAAGGCAAGTAACACTTTGATCATACTTTTCCATACCCAGTTTTTGTTGCATTAGATCGATCCTCAAACATTTCATGGTTAGGATCTAATTAAACTGTGGGTATTGGGAAGTAGTTGAGGTAGTACCTATTACCTGTTTTCTTATCAAACCCTTGGGAGTTACTTCTACGTTTGCTATTATATTGCCATGCTATGCTCGTAGACGTGGATTGGGTTTGAGAGATATTCATGACAGATGTGAGATTGTTAATAATGGTTTACCTAAGGTGGCAACTAAAACTCACATCTGGGTGGATTGAGGCACCTGGAGAACCCAGTGTTATCTGATTTTATAAGGTCCGCCACGCAGGCTCAAAGGGATCATAAGATTATTCATGCTAGAAACTTCCGTGTGCAGCCACAAGCTATTATGGGCTCTAGCATAGTTGAGTAGGTTACAGGATCTCTTGAAGAGGTGGGCTAGCAGATGTAGGGGAAAGTAGGTGTACCGGTCCATCCAGAGTAAAGAGTGATTGTTTCTGAAAGACTGTGTCTCGGTCATCCGTTTCTCAAACATCATGCAGTGCGAGAATCAAGCGGAGGCGATCGAGTCTTGTGGGGAAAAGTGCGCAAACCTCTGCAGAGTGTACAAACTAATCATGGTTAGCCGTGTCCCCGGTTATGGACAACTTGAGTATCTAGTACTTGGATTATCATTTGAATCTCATCACCATGTTACTTTTAATTAATTTTGTTGGGTCTATGATGACACTTAATTGGGATTGAGTTGGAGGTACCTTCTCAATGTTTAACAACCACCATGATAGTTAAATAAAATTTATTCCTTTGAAGTAGGGAAAAATTGGCTTTTCGCATAAAACTTAACCGTAGAGCTTTCCACCAGCCATAAATGCATGTAGTATAGCATTACTATTGTTCATTATTCTCTATGTGCTACTTTGCCAGCATATTCTATGTGCTGACCCGTTTTCGGGCTGCAACGTTTCATGTTGCAGACTTTTCAGACGTCGAGTAAGGTGCCTTAGGTCGTGGTCTTATACTCAGTGATGCCGCTGGAGTTGATGGACTCACTTACCTTCAAAGTCTTCCGCTGTTATCGTTTAGATTGCCTTAAGCCATATTTATCATACTTAATCTCTTTGGAGATATTCGATGTAATAAGTGTGTGATTGCTACTCTGTTATAAATCCTCCATTTGTATTGTGCGTGTCAGCATTACTGATCCAGGGATGACACTGGTGCACAGCAGCACAGACCATTTGAGGTCTGGTCGCTACAGATAGATTCCTCCCAATCCAACCAGAAATGTTTTTAATAGTTCTATCAATAATGGGTTGCAAAACCTCTCTCCTCAAATTTTCATAATGCAAGGGAATCCATAAAATCTTAAAAGCGAAAGAGCCCATCTTACAACATAAAATTTGTGGAAAACAGCCAGCGGCACCTTCATCCACATGGATGGTATGTAGGTCAGTTTTATGGAAATTTATTTTAAAACCAGACGGCTTTTCAAAACATGGCAAAATCCGTTTCAAGTTCCTGGCCTGGTCCATAGATTTCTCTAGGAAAAGTATGGTCCAATTTGCACGTTGTAGACTCACCACACCCCCAGGGATCACATGTGGAAGAAGACCACATAGCAAGTTATTTCGGATAGCTTTTGGTAACATTTTAGTAAAAACATCATCCACAAGGTTGAACAACAAAAGGGAAAGAGAGGGTCCCCTTGCTTGAGCCCTTTGCCACCCAAAAAAGTGTGATCCATTAGTATCATTAATTCTAACATAGAAAGAACTCTTACAAAGAGTACTACAGATCCAACCAATCCATTTTTTTCAAATCCTCTACAGGTAAGCATTTCCACAAGGAAATCCTAGCTCACTATGTCATAAGCTTTTTCATAATCAAGCTTAAGAATAAGCCCACTAGCCCCTGTTTTATGGACCTCGTGAATTACTTCATGAGCCATAACAACACTTTCCAAAATAATCTTCCTTTAATGAAGGAAGTTTAATTAGGAGAAATCAGTCTGTCACACAAAGGATATGCTCTAGTGGTCATAGCTTTAGTAAAAATCTTAATAGCACAACTACTAAGACTGATAGGTCTAAACTTCCACATATCATCTACACCAAGATCTTTGGGGATTAAAGTAAGGATACCAAAATTAATTCTGTGAATGTCGAGTACCCCTCTCTCAAAATCCCAAACTATCCACATAAAAGTCTTTTTAGTTACATCCCAAGAGGTTTGATAGAAAACAAAAGATAGTCGTCAGGGCCAGGTGCACCATTTGCATATGAGCCCATAATGAAATTTTTAATCTCTTCCTCAAAGAAAGGCTTCTCCAAGTCATCATTTTCCTCATTAGTAGCTAACTCAGAAGAGTCCCAGAGTCAGGATCAAGATGAATGTCAGGTTTTGCTCCATAAGAAAAAGATTTTTATAACACTGTACTTTTCTTTCTTCCAAATTTCTCAAACAAATGAAGGAAGTATGCATAAGTCGACATGGGTGCATTCTTGAGAGATATTTTGTATATGCAGTTGACATATTGTACAAAGAGGCCATGGGGTCTAGAATCTGCACAAAAGTCGGAAAGTATGATATGATACTTCCAGTGTCACAGGACATATATTGGACAAATAAGCAGGCTACATATTCTTATAACTACAAAAAGGCATGCACATTACTGGTAATTAAAATTCATCACATTTTGATGAATAAGAACATCAGGAACTCATCAGCCCAATCATTTCAGTTGCAGTGTAGTGCTTGTATTGTCATCAGTACATCAAATTAAAAAATACACCAACATCCATAACGTACATCAAATCAAATGTCTTAACTTGATACTCCATTGAGAATCATACGTGGCAACAGAAAAATGGATGTTGCGTTGTCTCATCTTCTCTCCACAGCAACGTTCCTTCTTCTCCACCCCGTGCTCTTCCTACCTCATCCCACCCATCCAGACTCGGACTACCACAGCGTCGTCCTTCTCCTCCGCCCCAACACGGTACCATCGCTGCCCCTGATTCTGCACCCATGCGCCAAAGCGCCAGCCGCTCCACCTCCCTCAGCGATGCAGCAGCCCCACTCCCATCCTCACTGCCCGCAACACGACGATGCCTTCAACCGTACTTTTCCTCCCACATGGCCTCATCTCAACGGCGGGTTCCTATTCTCCAGACAGATCTGACCACAGCCATGGGATCTCGAGTGATGACCACACCACAACCCTGGCAGCACCCTGACCCTCCCCAAGACGAGGAGAGCAACACAATCACGATCTCCTCAATAGTGACCTGAACGGCGCCAGCCACAAGAGCACACTGCCAGCTGCCCATGCGGACATCGCCGTTGCAAGGCTCAGGAACAACACCCCCAACAATATCATAAGTA
The DNA here is from genome assembly GCF_018294505.1 of Triticum aestivum. NCBI lineage: Eukaryota > Viridiplantae > Streptophyta > Magnoliopsida > Poales > Poaceae > Triticum > Triticum aestivum. The sequence continues at coordinate 6,958,624 of NC_057799.1, read as the reverse complement.
GCAGCGCACCCAGCCGCCTCGCCTCCTTCCTCCATCCTGCTGTAGCCACCACCTGCTCTCAGTTATGCAATGGCAACGCATCGTAGTTCCGCCGAACCGACAGCCAACTGTCGAAAATAGTGTCCTGACCCCTGAGATCATAGTTTAGATCGATCACATGCCCTTCCTACTCCTTGGCTCCATCGCGGATAGGTGGTAGGTTTAGTTCTAGATTGGCCAAGACTCCAGGGGGAAGAAGAAGAGTGGCGAGAGCGTAGAGAAAGCACTCTGCTACCAAGATTCTGGGACTAAGAAATTTCAGGATTTTGGATCAAGGAGATTGATTAGATGGAATTGCATGCGGATTCATCATTTAATGGCACGATGTGGCCTCTACATTGATGATGGATTGGTATGGCGAAGAAGACTGGCATTAAAAACCAGATACAGGAGAAGATCTACATAAGGTAAAAATTAGCGGGGGTGAAGTCATTCGTTCAATTGATGGGAGGGGCGTTGTGAACTAACGAAACGACATACAGACTCCCCCTTTAGGAGTAGACATTCGCTACAGTACTTGACTGCTTGTCCATATTCATTCGCTCGCTTCGCACGTAGGCCAGTGGGCCGGCCCAGCCACACCGCCTATACGCATGTATCGCCTGACGCTAGTTGTACCGTTCACTTTGGTAAGAAACAACCGTAAATGGGTCGGCAAAGGTAGGTAATTATTCCTTTTTCTTATTCTTTTTTTTTACATTTTCCCTTTGTTTTTTGATTTACATTATGTTTACTTTTGCTTATATTTTGAAATATTTTGAATATATCTATTATAAAAATCACTTTACACACAAAAATATATAATGTTAATCATGTATAGAAAAAATTCCCATGTATACAAAAATTGTACAATGTATATGTAAAAGTAGACATAAAAACATATGCTTTATGAAAATATTAATGATGTATTTCGAAAATGATAATTATGCATTTTAAAAATGTTAAACGTGTATTTAAAAAATATTTCCTATGTATACCAAAAATGTACCATGCGTATGAAAAAACTAGACAACAGAAATATATATATATGTTTAAAAGAGTTAACCATGTATCTCAAAAAACTTAATCATGTACTTTTAAAATCTAAAACATATATAAACAAATGGTAATTATGTAGATGAAAATGTAGAATGCGTATGGAAAAGGTAGACCTCAAAAATATATATGCTTTATAAAATGTTAACATTTACTGGAAAAATGTTAAACCTTTATATAAAAATTGTTCATGATGTATACAAAATTGTGGAATGTGTATGACAAGAGTATATATTTCAAAACAATCATGTACTTTAAACGTTAAATGTGTATAGGAAAAATGTCCAGAGTGTATATAGAAAATGTTTTTGATGTATTAAAATATTAGATTGTGTATGACCAAAATAAACATAGCAATATTTTTTTAAATGTTAATAATGTATTAAAAAATGTTAAACATCTGACAAAAAATGTTAAAGGAATATTAAATGAAATTCATGATGTATAAAAAAATACAATGTATATGAAAATATGTAGACAACAAAAAAATATGTGTTCGTGTTCTATACAAAAAGAAAAAGAAACAAATGAAAACTGACAAAGATACTAATAAGATGACGGAAAACACTGAAAACATAAAAGAAAGCCGAAGAATGAGAAAGAATCAACAAATATTCTAAAAACCGAAGAAAAGCATAAAAAATAAATACAAGGAAAAGAAAAGAAAAAAGCCAAAGAAATCCAATGAAAAACTGTGAAAAATAAAGAGAATGAAAGAAAGCCAAAGAAAAACAATGAGACCAAAGAAAAGAAACAATGAAAAACGAAGAAGAAAAGAAAGAGAAGGAAAAGCTAGGGGAAAACGAGAAGAAGAAAAAACCTGTGAAAAATAAAATAAAAAAGAGTAGTTATAACGAAGGGAAAAAAACACAACGAAAAGCGGTGAAAAAAAGAACTGCAGAAAAATAATAAAAGAAAAAAAATGAAAAAATTGAAGAAAGTCAGACCTAAAGGGAATCTACAAGAGCGACTACAGCGAATGAACGCAGAGAATACAACTCAACGAACTCCGGCCGAGCAAGAGCGGAGCAAAAAAAAAAACCTAATAACCTGCCGGGCCAGTGCTATACGCCCAGGGAAGTGCTTCAGGTGAGACGAGAGCTACGCTCACCCTAAGCGAGATATAGGTCTCGCGGAAGATAGGAGTTGCCTAGCTTGCGTGGACTTTGGGTCAACTGTAAAGGCGTAGTCCGGTAGCCAGCAGGGAAATATCCTATTTTGACGCGCTATGCGTCAAACTGCCCACACTTGGCATAGGCCGGCCCGGATTTGCGTAGACAGTAACTAGCCAGCCGGTTTTGGGAACTTTCCCTGAACTAGTTTTTGCTTCTTTTATCGATTTTTCTAGTTATTTCGTTTTTCCGTTTTTGCTTCTTTTTGCTTTTCTGTTTCTTTGTTATTCTTTTTTCCTTTTTTTTCAAGGTTACTTTATCTTTTTTAAACTAAGTTCATGTTAAAAAATTGTTCTTAAATTTACAAAAATGCTCTTGCTTTCAAAAAATGGTCTTTTTTCAACAAAATTAAAAATTCACAAAGTATTCAGAATTTTCTAAAAATGTTGCGGATGCTTTTTTTAAATTTTCATAACTTTTCAAAAAATATTCGTGCATTAAAAAATATTCCCGTTTTGAGAAATTATTCACAAATTGCAAAAATGTTCACATTTACATTTTTTCCGATGTTTCAAAAAATGTCCCAGTTTCATAAATTGTTCACAAGTCTTCAAAAAAAATCATGTTTTCAACAAATTCTAGGAGTTTCAAAATATATTCGCGTCTCCAAATTTTGTTTTGGAATTTGGAAAAATGTTCCCGTTTTCGAGAAATATTCAAGATTTCCAAAAAAAATGCCTGTTTTCGAAAATATTAATTTTTTAAAAAAAATTATTCAAAAATTGCTTCGAATTTCTTAAAATAATTCGAATCTGCGTAACATGTTGGTTATTCACTAGTTCTATTTTTGATAGAAAGATTGTAAGGGAACCCCCTACAGTATAATTGGTGCAACAACCCCAAATTGCAAGTACCATCCCTTGAACCTGGGTGGGTGGGAAGGCATCAGCCCCTTCCCACCACTTGGCTATGCCTTAGTTTGTGTTATTCACTAGTTGACGCTACAATATGCTCAAATACGACTGCTAGCTCAACTGGCAGTAGCAGGTCGAACATAGGACTCGATCCCGTGTTCGAACCCACACGACAGCGATTCCTTTTTGCTTGTTCAATGTCGGTCTCGATCTTCATGGGCCGGCCCAGTTGTTGAGTCATCAGTGCAAAATGGCAGCTCTTTGCCACAGAGAGCAGACTATATGAGCTCCATGTTCGATGCTGTAGGCGCCCGAACATGGCGGGAGCTCCTGTTTGACACTGTAGGTGCCCAAACATGGAAATGGCGCCTATAGCGCTCCCTTAGTGGGATGTTTCTACGCAACAGATTCGGGCACGGAAAAATTGGCAATACGGGAACCGATCTCGCACCACACATCCTCTAATTGCTTAGCTTAACCACCAGAGCTTAAGAACACCAGTGGAAAAGGCACTAATGCAACCACCCTCTTTATTACTCAACCATTTACTATTCCACTAAGATTTTTGAGTTATTTGAAAACAATTTGGAAAATGTTTATTTCTTTTAATGAAAAATAGTTCGTTCAATTTCGAACAAATTCAAGAATTTCTACAAAGTTCATCATTTTTTTTAAGTATATCGATTTGGAAAAAGTTTACAGATTTTCAAGAAAAGTTAATCAATATTTAAAAAAGTTCATCAAATTTGAAAAAATGTTCTTCATCGGATTTCTAAAAAGTTCAAAGATTTTATATTTTTTTATCAAATTTGGAAAAAGTTCACTTATTTTGAAGAAAAAATTTCAACGATTTTGCAAATTAATTCATCAATTTGAAAAATATTTCATCGATTTTAAAAAACAGTTCATTGAATTCGAAAAAAGTTCAACATATTTTTTTTTTAAATGCATGTAATTGAAAACCGTTCATTGATTTTGAAAAAAGTTCAAGAAATAAAAAACCATCTACAAGAGGACGAAGGTCGCCGCCAACGTCACCATGGACCTCGACCCTCCAATCTTGCAGGTACCCCCATTCCTCCCTCCCTCCCTCCCTACCTGTGTGAACCCGATGGATGTGTTTGTTTCTTCATCTCTGCTGCTGTTGCTACTGAAAACGAAACCCTCATGGGTTTACTAATTCCTATGCTTGTCTTTAGGGATGATGCTTAGATTATCATTGCACCTCTAGTTCCAGTGTTGTGCCTTAAATTAATTTCTCGTAGCACCGCAAAGAATCCCCATTGGTAGGCCAGGTTTTAGACTTGTTATTTTGTGATTGCAAAATTGAAAGTCAAGGTCTGAGGATTTCAGTCAGATGCAGACATTACTAGCAGCCCCAAACTCCTACTAACGCTTGGACTAGCTGGCAAAGAGGTTGTGCTCTATTTGGATTGAAACTTCTTCATTCCTGTAGCTTTTCCTAGGTAGAGAATGAATCAACGATGCAGTTTAACCATTATTACCTCTGTCACAAATATGAATGCCTAACTAGTACAGATTGCCACATTTCTTCCTGCTACAATATATGTGCTCGCTACAATATAAGTTGGATTGGTTCTCTGTGTTATTTATTTGCTCTGGACATTCCTGGTTTTTTGGCATAAGCATGCTGTCATGTATGACATGTCCATACCTTTTCGGTTATTCTAAATGGGCACACTGGACATTTTTGTAGTTTTGTCTGTTTATTTGATATTTCAGTGAGTAAAATTGAGCCATTCAATTCCTTCATTTACTTGGTTTGTAGCTGCACTTTTGTGCAGAGTTTTTTAATGCACTATAGTCCTGTTTATGTGTTGTTACAGTAAGCATGTAAAACTTCGTATTTTATCCTTCAGATTGCATCTTACACTATGGGAGAAAAAGGACCTTCAGAAGTATATCATGCCTGTTGTGTGTGTTACCAGTGTGACCTTGGTGAAGTGAAGAATGATGAGAAGGCTACCATGCCCGTCAAGGTTTGATGGTCACAAGCTATCCATCGGGACCCTCTCAACAAATACCTTTTGTGGCCAAGGTAATCTATTCTATCCACGACTAACTGTTATTTTTTGATTCACCGGAACAAAGACATTACTTTGGCTTAGGCCGAGTTCCTAGTCTAGTAAATTAAACCGTGTATGTTGATGCTTAGTAGAGTAATTACATGAGTTACTAAGTGGTTAATTTAAGTTGGATTGGTTCTCTGTGTTATTTATTTGCTGCGGACATTCTTGGTTTTTGGCATAAGCATGCAGTCATGTATGATCTGCCCATAGCTTTTCGGTTATTCTAAATGGACAAACGGAACATTCTTGTAGTCTTTCCTTTTTGTTTGATCTTCCACTGAGTAAAACTGAGCCATTTTTAGTGCATTCTTACTGTTTTGGTAATCAGGCAATCATCTGCTCGTGTTCAACCATCAATAATGTTGTTCGTAGATGCAAAAAACTATTTATTTTTTGTTGGATTGCTTTGAAGTGTCACTGCTTCCTTCTGTTCTCAGGCGACCACGTGGCCCCTCTGCTCCAACCATGGAAGGTGCCTCTCCCTCACTCTCTAATTAATTTCGATCTAGGGTTGGTGTTTATTTTGTTGCTCTGTTCGTGAAGCTCCCCTCCCTCTCTGCTGCAGGCAGGAGAACCGTCTATCTGCAATTGCAAGAGGAGGATGGTCACCATGGACCTCGCCATCCTCGACCACCCCATATTCCAGGTACCCCCTCCCTCCCTCCCAGTGTGGACCCACCGATGGATCTCTGATGTTGCTACCGAAACCCTCATGGGTTTACTAATTTCTTTGGGATGTTGCTAGATTACTGCATTACTAGTTCCAAAGTGGTGCGTCTGGTGCCTTGGAGTAATTTCTCATAGCACCAAAACCAGTTAGAATCTGTTCTGGTTGGTAGGGTGACAAACGAGAGAGCACCGGGCTTTATTAGACTTGTGATTTTTTTGTGGTTGCAAGATTGCAACTCAAGATCTGAAGAATGCAATCTGACCAATACTACATAACCATTTTGATTGAAACTTCATCATTTCTGGAGCTTTTGGTGGCTAGAGAATGAATCAACTATGCAATTTAACTTAAAGCATTACATCTGTCACTGTCACAAATGATGAATGCCTAACTAGTACAGATATATGTGCTACCTAGGAAATCACAAGCAGAGACTTGTTTGCTGCATACACAAGCTTATGGTGTAACTTGTGCAGGCCCCTGCAGTCTTGATCAAATTTAGATTGTATCAAGTTGTAGATGTAGACTGTTTTAATTTATCTGCTCTGGACGTTCTTTGTTATTGGCATAAGCATGCTGTCATGTATGACATGTCCATACCTTTTCGGTCATTTAAATGGGCACATCACACATTCTTGTTTTTTCTGTTTATTTGATCTTTCAGTGAGTAAAACTGAGCCATTTGATTCCATCATTTTCTTGGTCTGTAGCTGCACTTTTGTGCAGATTTTCTTAATGCACTACAGTCCTGTTCGTGTGTTGTTACAGTGCGCATGTAAAGCTTTGTATTTTCTTTTTCAGATTGCATCTTACACCGTAGGGCAAAAAGGGCCTTCAGAAGTACATAATGACCAAGTTGTTCGACTTGACCTTCGCGCCTCATCACCTGGACATTCCCGTGGTCCTCAATAATGGCTTCATTGCTGGTAAGGCGACGAGCCCTACTACCACTTCTTAGTAGTATCTATAATTTTCTGGTTATGTTGTCAACATATACCTTTTGATTGAATAATGTGCTATCCAGTTGGCCCAGCAGTAGCTTTCTTTAGTTTTCTGTTGATAAATCCTGCATGAAAGCTTTGACCTGACCTCCCTGTTCATGCATGTTGTTACTGTAGATGGCATGCGATTGTAGTTGAAGATGCCATGTAGTGGATCAGGTTGAAACCTCTGGTGCGACGCCGCGGCAGAGAACCGATTAATGGATAGCGGCTTCCACGTGTCATTGTTGCTCCGGTGGTACATTAGCTAACCAACAGGCTGTTCATTGTTGTCCTTGCCCAACTGCTGCCACTGCACCCCCAAAAAAAAAAAAAAAACTGCTGCCATTGCATATGCCCAGACTTGTTTTGTGTACGACAGATCTTTCGAATACGAGCTTGCCATTCCTTGAACGGACCAACGATTTGAACAACTTGGTGCATGCTTCTGGTAGACGTAGAGATATCTTGTACCGTTGTAATCTTAAACTACCTCTCGATCTCTATGCTTCCCGTATCTTTCTCTACCTGTACACCTACCGAATCCTAGCGATCCGTAGCTTCTTGTAAACCACGGCAGGGGTGATTCTTGCCCTCAATAAATAAACATCACGGCTCCTCTAAGGAGGAGTAGGAACGCTTCCCAGATCAATCTTATATGGTATACAGAGCCAGGCCTCTTCCCTATCATCTAGCAAAAACAGAACCCTAACACCCTTCCATCGCCATGGCTACGAGCTCAAGCGCCGTCGGCCTCAACCTCGGTGCTCCACCAACAGAGAAGCTCGCAAGGGGGAACTACCTCCTATGGAAGGCGCAGGTCATCTCGGCACTGCGAGGCGCGCAAGTGACTGGTCTCGGCAGCGATGCCGCACCGCTGAAGACAGTAGAAGTTGCCAAGGCGGACAAAACCACGTCCAGAGAGCCCAATCCTCTATACGGCCCGTGGTTATCGAAGGATCAGCAGGTTCTGAGCTACCTGCTGAACTCTCTCACTCAGGAAATCCTTGCGCAGGTCATCGGTAAGGACAGTACCTTCGATCTATGGACTGCTCTTACCACATTATTCGCTGCGCAGTCACAATCTCGCATAACCAATCTGAGGATGGCCATCTCCAACACCAAGAAAGGCAACAAGTCAAGCAACGCCTTCATCGCCAAGATAAAGAGCTTCGGTGACGAGCTAGCCGCGGCTGGGCATCCGGTGATCGATCCAGAGATGGTGGATTACATCCTTGCTGGCCTTGATCGGGACTATGATCCCATCATGGCAGTCGTCGACGCCATCAAGAACTCTATCACCGTCGATGATCTCTTCTCGCAGATTTCTGCATTTGATCAGCGGATGGAGATGCTGGGTGATGGACCAGCAGGTTTTCGCTCCTGTGCTAATGCTGTCTACAGGGGACGCGGGCAGTTCAGTGCCAAAGGAGGCCGTGGGCGAAGCAACAGAGGAGGGCGCGGTCGAGGGAACCGCTCCTCTCCTTCCCCTGCTCGCGGCGGTGGTGGTGGCGATCGTCAGCAGCGACTTCGGCCCCGACCACAGCAGAAACAACAACAAGAAGGAGACTACCCGGAGTGCCAAATCTGCTACAAGTTCCATGCTGGTGGGGCAAGAGCCTGCTGGCATCAGTATGAGGAAGACCATGAAGAGAAGAAGGCAGCCAACCTCATCACCAACAGCTACGGGATTGATACTAATTGGTATGCAGATTCCGGCGCCACCGAGCACATCACGAAGGAACTCGACAAGCTCACGATGCGGGAAAGGTACCACGGCGGTGATCAAATACACACGGCAAGTGGAACTGGTATGGATATTGCTCATGTTGGTAAATCAATTGTTAAAACTCCCGTAAAAGATTTGCATCTTAACAATGTCTTACATGTTCCCATGCTTCAAAAATCTTGTCTTTGTTCATCGTTTCGCCCTTGACAACAATGTTCTCATAATATTTTATCCCTACTCTTTTGTGATCAAGGACTTGGCAACGGGGAGAGTCATCCTTAGAGGAAAATGTGAGGGAGGCCTATATCCACTCATATCATCTTCATCTTCATCATGGTCGAATAAACAAGCATGGAGTGTCACCAAACCTTCCTCGGCAAAGTGGCATAGTCGTTTGGGTCATCCTTCTTCAGTTATAGTTCAACACGTCCTTAGCAAAAAAAAACTTCCCTATGAGTCTAGTGTTGAGTCATTTTGTGACACTTGTCAGCAAGCCAAAAGTCTACAAGTGTATCCACTGCTCCATTGCAGCTTATTTTTTCAGATGTATGGGGACCAGCTCCCACATCAGTTCGTAGATTTTCATATTATGTTAGCTTCATTGATGACTATAGCAAGTTTGCTTGGATTTATTTGCTAAAGAAACGATCTGATGTATTCCAAGTATTTATCAATTTCCAAAACCTTGTTGAATGTCAACTGAACTAAAAAACCTTGCTATGCAAACCGACTGGGGTGGTGAGTATGATGAGAAACTAAATTCGTTCTTCCAAAAGATTGGAATCTCTCACCATGTTTCTTGTCCCCATGCTCACCAACAGAACGGGTCTGCTGAACGTAAACATCGCCATGTTGTTGAGGTAGGACTAGCATTGCTAGCAAACGCTTCCATGCCCCTCAAGTTTTGAGACGATGCCTTTCTTACACCCACATATCTCATAAATATCCGTCCTAGCAAAGTCATCAATTTTGAAAATCCCATCACACGTCTTTTTGGTGTCAAACCAGCCTACAAATCCCTTCGAGTCTTTGGTTGTGCATGTTGGCCGAATCTAAGACCATACAACACACGCAAACTTGCGTCAAAAAAATGTATGTTTTTGGGCTATAGTCCTATGCACAAAGGGGTCAAATGCCTAGTAGTTCGCACAGGCAGAGTCTATATATCTCGAGATGTTGTGTTTGATGAGTCAATATGCCCATTTGAATCTCTTCATCCTAATGCCAGCGCCCTTCTCCGTCAAGAGATTCTTCTTTTCCATCCACACTTCCGAGATTTTGATCACGGTGGAAACAATTGTGCTAACCAACATGATGATAATATCCCTGCTGGAACTAGTCCTTGTCTTCCATGTGTGCAGGTCTCTGAAGAAAACGGCGCTCAAAACAATCAGAATGATCAAGATCCAGTCCAAAACGGTGTTGTATTTCATGTACAAGAAGAAGACGCGGCGTACGAAGACGATCTGGCGGCGCCTGCAACCCCTGCACGTCAATCTTCCTCAGATCGGGCGCAGACATCCGCTTCGAATCGCGAGCCAGCCAGTCAGGAGGACCAGGCTCGAGCGACCCGCCCTGCGGCTGCCACGTCTAGGCGAGCGCAGCTCGCGCATGCAGCCAACCGCTGTGAGGCGCGGCCCTTGCATGCAGTCGACAAGCCCATCTGGCGAGGGATCTTTTGCGGTGACGGACTCTGCGGCCACGGGTGAATTGGCCACACCTGCGGCCACTGGATCCTCTGTAGCAACTCCTGTGTCTTCTCCAAGATCTTCTGCAACCAGCAGATCCGTGCGTCCCTCAGTACAGCAGCCTGTGCAACCACAACCAGCCACGTCAAGGGTCATGACCCGACTACAAAAAGGTATTAAAAATCCAAAAGTTAGAACCAATGGCACTATATCATATGGCATGTTGTGCGTTTCAGGTGAACCAACAAGGTTGGATGATGCACTCGGAGATCAAAAGTGGAAAAGGGCCATGGATGAAGAGTATACTGCATTGATGAGGAATAAGACATGGCACTTGGTACAAAACCAGAAAGGTAAAAATATTATTGATTGTAAGTGGGTGTATGGAATCAAGAAAAAGGCAGATGGCTCCATTGACAGGTATAAATCACGTCTTGTTGCTAAAGGTTTCAAGCAACGTTAGGGTATGTGTTGGGGATATAACTATTAGGTATGACCCGCCCAGGAGGGGCCGGGTTATACTCATGACGACTCTTGAAGCCCAAGACAGCTCCTGACGTTGGCGGGTTAGTTAAAAGCCCAAGGCCTAAAGGGCGACTTAAGGCCCGTAGAGATAAACCGCCATATGTATGTAAACTTGTACTATAAGGTAGGAATAGGGAGAAACCGAGCCGGACACTGTTTATGAGCCGGCCGGGACTTCGTGAACCGCCTCGGGCGTCAACCTCTGTATATAAACGGACGACCCGGGGGCGGCTCCGGGCAAGTAACATCAACTCGAGAGCTAGGTTAAGCGGATTCGCTCCCTGGTTATCGAGACATAAGCAATCCCACCCAAAACTGGATCGTAGGCTTTTACCTTCACCGTAAGGGGCCGAACCAGTATAAACCTCGTGTCCTTTGTCCCGATTAACCCCTTCTTGCTTCCAAGTTGCGATGGATCCACGACTAAGTCCTTTTACTAGGACATCTGCCGTGACAATTCCACGACAGTTGGCGCCCACCGTGGGGCCAGCGCACGGTGGATTTGAGTTCTTGAAGGGCAGCTTCGAAGGGCTCAAGGGATACGTTGTTGGCCGGATGACCAAGAGTCGTCGCGGCAAGCTCTACATCGACGACGCAGGCTGGGGCCCCGACGCCGGCTCAATTGAGTACGGGTACCGGGTCCCCTTCGGCGGAATTCACGTTTTCATCGGCGAGCGGGGCCCTGAGCCGGACATCTGCACCGACATCGTCGAGACGGCTCAGCGTGCGAGACCCGCCCGGGCTCAGCCCGCCATGAAGCGTGCCTTCGTGGGATGCATCCACGGAGGAGAACTTCCTGAAGGTCCCGTCTCTGGCGGTGAGACGGCCATCTACTCTGATGGCGAATCGTCCATGGGTGAGACGGAGTCATTGTATCAACTACCAGACGGCGGGCTTGGGGGCTGTTCCGATGGCAGTAGTATTCCGGACCCCTTTGAGCCGCCGAGCAGAGTACGGATCTTCATGGCTGGCACTCAACCCGGTCAAAACTCTACGGCCGCGACAGCAATAACCTCCGGGTCAGCGGCGGCCGGGGCAGGAGACCCTGTGCGCCCGTCGGCTCAGGTGCTGATCGATCTCACGGATAGGCTGACAACCCTGTTAACCGCCATGGTTAATCCGGCGGACCAGGCTGAGCATGATGCAGAAGTGGCACGGTTACGTGAGGAGATAACACAAGCCAAGGAAACCCTAGCAGCCCAGATTGGCTGCAGAGCGGACGGCTTTGGATGTTCGGGCTCAGCAGCTTCAATCCGAAGCGTTCCAACTTACAATGAATATGAATGCGTCAAACGAGGTCATGAGGAGAAGGCACTAGAAGTATCAATCCCGTTTGCCTCCGGTTTACGATCCTCGAAACCTTTTTCATACACCCGGTGCGGGGCCCAGTAACCCGCCGGGGATAGACCGAGTTGTAGCATCCGGGGCTGGGATGCCGGTTCAACCACGGGCGACGGAGCCTCCTCATGTGAATACTGCCCTGCCTCGTTACGTGCCAACACCGCCAGGTCATTACTCTAAAGCCTTTCGTCATGGGTTCTATTGGCTGACGGCTCACGCTGATGCAGAAGATCTGGTCAGTAGATGTGACGGGTGTCAGAAATTTTCAAGACGAGCTCATGTGCCGGCTCAAGAGTTAAGGATGATACCAATTACCTGGCCGTTTGCAGTCTGGGGGCTTGACATGGTTGGGCCTTTCAAAAGGTCCAAAGATTAAAAAAAAATCACCTCCTGGTGGATGCTCACTCCGATGATGCCATTATTCGGTTCAGGCATAGGTAAGCTGCTTGTTACTCTCATGATTGATTGAGCAGGTGTTGTCATTTCCTTGAAAACAATCTTATTTATGTGCTTTGCTGTGCATGGCTAAAATTTATAGTGCTACGTGTCCAGTGTTACCTGTCAATCAGGTTTAAGGATAAATCTCTCTCCTTTTGTTCGTTGTCATGTCAATATCCATTTGTGATTGATTTTGGCCATGATGATGATGGTGAAACCCATCCCTGATTGGGCCGACCGATGGATCTCTGTTGTTGCTACTGAAACCCTCATTGGTTTACTAATTTATTTGTCGGATCTTGCTAGATTATTGCACTACTTGTTCCAATGTGATGTGTCTGGTGCCTTTGATTAATTTTTGATAGCACCAAAACCAGTTAGAATCTGCATGGTAGGGTGACGAACGAGAAAGCACTAGGTTTTAGACTTGTAATTTTGTGGTTGCAAAATTGGAAGTCATTGTCTGAAGAACTGATCCATCATTTTTGTTATTATTATTACCTTGCCTGGATTGAAACTTCTTGATTCCTGGAGCATTTGGTAGGTGTCGAGAGAATGAATCAACCATTACATCGATTACAAATGATGAGTGCCTAACTAGTACAGATTTGTGCATTTCTTCCTACAATCTGTGTGCTAGTTAGGAAATCACAAGGAGAGGGAGAGAGAGGGACTTGTTTGCTGCATATGCAATCTTATGGTTCAAGATTGGTTATGTGATTGAGCATCCCTCATGTTTAACTTGTGCAGGCCTTCAAGTTAAAACCTGTGCAGTCAGTCAGAGTATCACCTGAGGATGACCGCTTTCTCCATCTCTCTCAGGTTAGCTTCTGCTTTGACCTCATTTCGTTTCTCCTCTTGTGGCCAGTCAGTCAACAATTTAATACTTGCACTATGATATTGTGTTGATCTGTACCTCTTGTCTGTGTACCAATGTGCCCAATGATGACAAGGCAACCATGTTTGTCACGCTTGATGGTCACAAGCTATCCATCGGGAGTTTGGGACCCTCTCAATAAATACCTTATGTTGCCAAGGTAATCCAATATATCCACAGCGAACTGTTATTTATTGATTCACTGGAAGAAAGATATTGCTTCGAGTAAGGCTGAGTACCTAGTAGTCTATAGGCAGTTTAGTTGATCTTTGTTTTGGTGTTTACCTACCGAATTTCCTTCATCTACTCATGTTATGCATTCGGTGATGTACGTTGATCTATTACACTTGTTCGATGAATCAGTTGTGTAATTCGCATTGGTTTGGTTGTGGCAAGGAGAGCTCGACGGCCCGCATAATAGATCTGCTTTGGATTGCTACTGTTGCTGCAACGGTTCAAGTCAGTGAAAGATTTTGTTGGTGTGTTTTTCAGACCAATCAAGTGGTGTGGGTAACTGGTTAATTATTTTTCCTGTGGTGAGAATCTATATGTGGTCTGGTTGGTTGGGGAACCGAAGAAAGCCTGATTCCTCGCTTCATTTCATTGAGGATGGACGTTTGATTTTCCAAGTGTGAGGTGCTGGCATGTAGTACTGGCTAGGAAGGATATATGCCATGGCTGTTTGTTTGGCTGATGAGTCCCTTCCCTAAGAGTCGAGTTTGATTGATTGATGTAGCGAGCCATCTCAAGTGCCATGTACAACAGTTGTAGATTTTGAAGCATCATGTTCTCTTTTGTTTTCTTCACTGGAACCGCTCTAATACATTTTGTTTTAATGTTGATTTTGCTGATGCTGTTTTGTCGTTGGTATTTTTTGTGCGTGGCAGTGTAAAACTATCCGTTTAATTAGTTGTCTCGCACAAAGATTTTGTACTGTAAATGTATGGTTCTAGATTGTGCCCATTCCCTCTAGTTCTTTGTTTTTGCCACGGGAAGCTTTCTTTGATTCAACAATTGGGCTTCTTCCCATTGATCGGTCTGCCGTTTATATGTACTTTTGTCTTTCTTAGCACACTCGCACACGTGCATGGCACATATTTCGCCAATTTTTAATCTTACTTTATTTTATCTTCCAATTAATTTTGGCAATAAAAGTTGTGCATTAATAACCGTTAATTATAGACCATAGTAAATTTTGATCCGATGAAAATAAAAGTGTTGAAACATACCCGGTAATTTTTGTGTAAATAGCATAATAATATACGTTTTATCAGATCTGATAATTTAGGTACAAACACTCGCAGTAATTTTGATCTGGAGCAAAAAGTTGTTTAAAACATACCCCGATAACTTCTATATAAATAACATGGTAATACATGCATCACTGGCCTGGTAACTTACGTGCAAACATCACGATAGCTTTCACCCGGTGAACAAAGTTGGTTAACACATACTCCGGTAACTTCTTTGTTAATATCATGGTAATATATGAATCACCGAGGACGTGATATTTAGTGACTTTGACATGGGGAAACTTTGTTATTGAAAACATGCCCCTCCCATCGATAACTTCTGCGTAAATAGCATGATAATATATGCACCGCGGACCTGATAACTTAGGTACAAACACAACTGTAACTTTGACTCAGGATTTTTGTTGTTGTTGAAAACATACCCCGGTAATTTCTGTGTAAATAACATGGTAATATACGCACCATATACCTGATAACTTACGTATAAATGTGATAGAAGTTGTATGTCTAGCTGCATTGGTGGGTTTGTTCTCTCTGACTCACGCGGACCAAAGACCTGTGACTCACTAAACATCAAGTGGGGGCGGCACCTCCCAAGGCAAAGGGCGGCGATAACTTATGTGCCTTGGTGCTGATAACTTTGGCGAGGGGGTGATAAAATGTACCCACGACAACTTTAATGTTAATAGCACAGTAACTCACTCATCGCAAACCTGATAACTTATGTACCCCGGTCCTGGTAACTTTGCCGCTGGTGCGGCGGGGGGGGGGGGGGGGGGGGGGGGAGGGCTGGGGTGGTTGATGAAATATACCACCGTTAACTTTTGTGTTAATAGCATGATAACTCACACGTCGCACACCTGATAATTTATGTATCCCGGTCCTGATAACTTTGGCATGGGGTGTGTGGGTGTGTGTGTGTGGGGGGGGGGGGGTGATGAAATACCCCCTGGTAACTTTTATGTGAATAGCATGGTAACTCACATATCACATACCTGCTAACTTGTGTACCTCAGTCCTGATAACTTTGGCATGCGGGGAGGGGTTGACGAAATATCTCCACGATAATTTCTATGTTATAGCATGGTAATATACACATCACAAATTTGATAACTGATACATAAACACCGTGATAACTTTTTGATCAAGAGAAAAAGTTGTTGAAAACAAAACCCCGTAATTTATTTGTGAATATCATGGTAATATACGCATCGCAGGGGTGATAATTTACACACAAACACAACGGTAAATTGGAACTGGGGCAAAAAATTATTGAAAATATACCCTCGATAAATTATGTAAAAATAACATGGTAATACACACACCATAGACGTGGTATTTTACTTAGCCCTGGCGTGATAACTTTTGATCCCAAAAAAGATGTTGAAACACATCAACATAGGTTCTAGTTTAGAAGGTCTCGCCACGATTGACTTTTTAAAAATATTTTTCAATCGGACCATCAGTTTGAGCTACAAAATATTTTAAATTTTCAAATAGAGAAAATCAAGGATGATATAACTTTTTATCAGGTCTACGGTGCGTATATTACCATTCTATTTACGCACAAATTATCAAGGAAAGTTTTCATAAACTTTATTTCTCCGGGTCGAAAGTTACCTGGGCTTTGTCCATGAGTTATCAGGGTCGTGCCGTATAAAGTACCATGCTTTTTACGAAAAAGTTATCGGGGTGCGTTATAACAACTATTTTTTTCTCTAGGTCAAAATTTACCGTGATGTTTGTGTGTGAGTTATCAAGTTCAGAGGTTATAAATTACCATGCTCTTTACGGAGAAAGTTATGGAAGTGTGTTACAACAACTTTTTTCCTGAGGTCAAATTTTTACCTCGGTGGTTGTGCTTGAGTTATCAGGTCTATGTTGCACATAATTACCAGGTCTTGTGCAAAAATTATCATATTATTACACATAAGTTCCCAAGGTATGTCAACAACGTTTTATAGGTTAAAGTTACCAGAATGTACTTTAGAAAAAAGTTACCACTATGTTGTATATACTAACAAAGCAGCTGACTATCTAGAAAAATAAAACAAAAGACAGTACAAAAGGGGAGAAAAAAGGTTAAAAAAGAAAAGAAAGAAAATGGTTTATCTTTCTCATGGTCGCGTCATCGTGGAGTATAAATATTACCCAACCTAACTATAGCCAGGAATTTAAGGTAGTTCAGTTGGTTGCGCACAGCTATGATGAACCATAGGTAATGGGTTCGACTCCCACTTTGTACATGTTTTTTTACCACGCCAGAAAAAAAAAGGGAGGGGAGCGGGAGAATTTTTTACCACGCCAGAAAAAAAAACGGGAGAAGGGAGGGGAACGAAGCGGGAGAAGCGGAGGGGAACGAAGCGGGGCGGTCGTGCGGATCTGTAGTTAGCACAGTCCGCTTTTGAAAATATGTAGTATATCCATTAATCCATAGGCCACAAATGCTCCTATAGCGGCTGCATATTCCACGCGCCTGACTCCTAAAGAAAATCAGAAACTTTCTTCCATCTACAGTTTTGCTTGGGCGTGATGGGTCGAAAATCAGGCCCACATGGAATCCAAAGGACTCTCCAAACCCTTATTTGTGAACATGCTTGCGTAGTAAATCTATATGTATGCGGCTACGTACACATACAATTATCAATGTAATGTAGACGTGCATATCCTGCACTCAATTATCTAACCATAATTTTTATGATTAAAAGTGGTAAAAAGAATATCAAACAAGACCGGACCATATGACTGGATTCATTCCTCAAGCTTGACATTGAAGCCATGCATGCATGCTTAATGTAGTACAGAGTACAATAGCGAAAATTATTTCAAGCTGCACCGTTTACATTCAGGCAGATATCAAACATGGATATCAAACTGCAGCTACGCTCTTTCTCAATCAGAATCACGGTCAGCTCATGGCCATCAGCCCATCAGGCCGTCATCCCTGTCCCCAGCGTGAACTGCGCAGCCAGCACGACGCCGCAGCAGACGAGGGCCGTGACGACGGACGACGACCCTTGGGCGGCGGCGGTGGCGGCGATGATGCCGACCGCAGCCGCCACCGCCGCCAGAACCACGACCGCGCCGCCGATCTTTGGCAAGACGCTGAAGATCACCGGCAGGCTGCCGGCGCCGAGAAAGGCTGCGGCGTCGAGCAGGGACTCCACGGCCCTTTGGGCCGGCGTGGCATCGAGTCGTCCGTTGAGGACGTCGGCGAGGATGCCGTTAGTGACGCCGGTCAGGACGGCAGAGTAGCCCCCTTGCTGATCTCCGGCTGGCCGGAGGCCATGATGGCAAGCGTCACGACGGCCCCGGCAAGCAGGCCACGCGCTGCGGCTGAAAGGAGGCGCTGCCCCCTCCGCGCCTCCAGTGCCGCGGCCGGACCTTCTTCCATGGCTCTCGATCGGCTCCTCGATATGCGCGGTCGTCTTCTCGCTTGACTGTGGACTTGTGCTGTGGATCAAGGAGCTGTGGACTGTGTACTGGTGCAGTGGCGGAGCTTAGTGAGGGCCAAAGGGGGCGATGCCCCCCCCCCCCCACCCACCAAATTTATTTCTTTATATAAACACATAGTAATATTTAATAATATTTGGGTAAACTTTAATAGAATGCACTAGATTAGGCCCCTCAACTCTATTTAAGACTCATTTAGCCCCCTCTCAAATCGTGTTGAAGCTCCGCCACTGGACTGGTGGTGTGGAGTGTAGACCGGTTGGGGGGTATAAATAGGCGTAGGGGAGTGTACTAAACGACGAACAAGCTTCCTCAAAAAAAAAACGAGGAATAACCATTGCGTCTTGAACATGGCGTTCATTGCATGCAGCCGCGTCTCTCTGAGAAAATAGGCAGACATATGCGGTGTTAGCAGATTGGGGTTACCTAGTTACGTATGTGGCAACGCGTTTACCCTCTCTATCCCTCTCTTCGTCTGGCATACGGATCGGGTATACCTTAGCTATGAGTACAACCCAAAAATGCTAGGATCGGTGGGTGACCTCCGTGTTGAACTGCGGAACGTGCGCACCAACCGAGCTAACGAGCTTTCGTCTCAAGTGAACAGAGATAGCTCTTCTATAGGAAACGCACACAAGGAAAGGCATCGTTCCCGCGGCGGCGTCCATGTCCACAGGGTTGCTTCGTTCTAGGGCACGCGGCCATCATGTCTTATCTGTTGCGGCACGAAGGATCGTAGGAAAATACAAGGCGCCGAGCTGCTGCACCAGGGGTCGGCGAGGAAGGAAGAAGGTGCCTGGTGCAGCTTCAATGGCTGCAGCGCTGGGGCCACCTCGCGCGCTCACGGATGTGCTAAGGCGAATGGTGTGCTGCAGTATAGAGACCCACCCAGCGACGTGCGCTGCGTACATGATGCAGAAGAGGAATTGTAGGTGAGGGTAGCGTCGAAGTCCCGGCGGAGAGGTATGCTAGCTCGTCGTGGCCAAGCCGACGTACGTTGTACGTGGTTGATGACATCCATGGAGACCTTGACTCCTTGAGGTCCCCAATAACGGTGAGGCAGTTGATGACGGCATGATGTGATGGCGGGCATGCGCGCGACAGCCCGGGCGATGCATAAGCAGGCGAGACGGCTGTCAGCTCGCCAGTGTACGAAGCCGTGTATAAACAGTCGGAAATCGGCGAGCGCCACGACGTCGCCGTAGGTACGCGATCTGTGGGCTTCATCCCTGTCTCCAAGGCAACAAAGCTTAGATGGTAAGTAAGTTGACTGTAAGTAGATCAGCGTAAGCATGCAAGTACGTGTGTGTGTGTCTATTTGCTGTCCTAGCTCAGTGTGCAGCTACAGATTATTTTGTGCTAACTTTGTTAGTGTACGAGAGAGCTAGCTAGTCTGTAGTTTGGGCTAACACGATCCTCACGTGAGTGTGCAAGTACGCGTACACACGTATCTTATTTTGCGCTGCTCGTACATGCATACCTCTGTTGAAGTAGCTAGCGTACGTATATGCTGCGTACGATCGCCCGGCGCCCCTGTGCGGAAAAGAAAGAACGAGAAAGAACGACCGACCGGCGCGGTATGTACTCACGCTGCCACGCACTAGGCATGCATGCACTCGTTTGAACAAAAAGTCAGCAAACCGGGTCATTCCCTGCCACATCATCAAATCCACTCCTAAAAGAGCATCAAGGTTGAAAACGGCCGGGATTAGAGAGGACAGGCTACATACTTCAGGGATTCGAAGGTGAGGGTTCATTTTCGTGAAGCTCTCCAACCTCGAGGTTTAAATCAGACTTTACTCTGTGGGGCATGTTCACCTCGGCAGCTCTAAATAGACACGCCCATCATTCAAAATGCTGAATTCGAGGACGCTTCTCCCGCTCGAGCGCATCACTGTCGGTCCTTTGGAGATGGGGCTTTATTCTGTCCACGGCGATAATTACTCTATTATTCATCACTCACAGCACACTTCTGCAATGTGTAGATGAAAAATCAACAAACTAATACACACTCTAGTGGTCATCCGTCAAAGTACAACTCTGAATGTCTCGTTGATGGAAAAATGAACTAACCAATGCACACGTACTTATTTACTCGTCTCTCACACTATACTGCAGAATCTGCTGATGAAAACTGAACTAACTAATACATTCAGGATGGCACACAAGAAAGAAAATACCACTCATATCACCACCATGGCTCAGGCAACTAGCATGTTTGCTTCGCCAGCCACCACCCCATTCTGCCATTGCCATACAGTCCTACTTCAGCAGGTCCATTGCCTTTTCGTAAGAGCATCTCCGGCCGTTGAGCATTCAGGAGGCATTTTTTTGCCGCTTGGGAGCTGCCGGCGAAAAATTTAGCCTGACGATTGAATAGTATCCACTCGTTGCCCGCCCCCCAACCGCCCAAGCGCGCGTGCTGGCACTCATGCTTGCCACCGCCCCACTCTGCAGCCGCCTGCTGCCACCTCCTCGCACCCGTCAGCCGCCGGCCGGCTCCTCCTCACGCCCGTCAGCCGCCGTCCGGCTACTCCACCGCCCGTCGCCGGCTGCCTCGCGCACGGCTCCGCTCGTCTCCGGACCGGATGCTCCGCGGCCGGCTCCTCCTCGTATCCACCGCCCGTCGCCAGCTGCCTTGCGCACGACGCGCTCATCTGGCACCGCGCCAGCCCGCTCGCCCGCACGGCCACGGCCTCGGCCGGCTTCGCCCGACGCGACGGAGGCCGCCCACGCGCTGGGCCGGTTCCCGGTTATCCGGCTGCACCCGCTCCTCCATCCGCCTCCAGCTTCGCCCGCGCGCCCCGGCCGCCTGCGCCGCTCCCGCGCCCGTCCGCTGGGTCACCACAAGCCGGCCTCCACATCCGCCGTCCGCACCAACTCGGCCACCGGCTCCGCCTCCCACCCGCGCGCCGGGCCGACTCCGCCGTCTGCCTCTGGCTCCGCCCGCCCGGCCTCCCTCGCCCGCTCGCCGGCTCCTCCCTTCCCGGCGGCATGCCTGCTCCGCCTCCCGCAAGCCAGAAACGGCCAACCGCGAGCCCGCTCCGCCGGGCCGCCTCCCGCGTCGCTCCACCGGGTGCCCGAGGCGCCGGCCGCCCCAGCGTCCGGCCTCCTCGCACGCTGGCCCGGCCGGATCCTTCCCCGTGCGCTCGCCGGGTCGCTGCCGCGGCCCTTTGTCGTCTTCACGCAGCCCAGCCGCGCGCCAGCTCCACTCGCCCGCTGTAGGTGGTGGAAGGAAAAGGAGAGGAGAGAGGAGAGAGAAAAGAGAGAAAGGAGAGGAAAGAGGAGAGAGAGGGGCTGCAAGAGGGCCTGTGCATGCATAAGGCAAATGCCGGCGTCTCCAGCTGCCCCCCAGGGGGCTGGGTGTGGGGTGGGCGTGCCGGCCGTAAATAACGTCAAATCTGGCGCAAAACGATGTCTTGGGGTCTGGCTGAGATGTTTTTTCACCGCCAGTACTAAAAAAATGTGCTTGGGGCGTCCTGGGGGCCTTAGTTGAGATGCTCTAAGCCTCTGTGTTGGCGTCACGAGACGAACAGCCTCAAACGCGTGTGCTTATGGATTTGAATGCTGGTACGAAGTAGAGTTGTTCGCCATATTGTCTTTCTGAAGGCGCGCAAGGTGGTCCGGCAGGATAACAGTAGTATTCCTTGTCCAGCACTTTAGGATGAGCTTCTGAGGGATTTTTCCGTAGCCCAGGAAGTCGAGCACCTGTGAAGAACCGTGCAAATGATGTCAATCAGACAATTGTTTCGAGACTTCAAAACCATTTTGACAAACCAAAGCCTGAAATTACCTTACCGCATGGCAGCACATCGATCCTCTGTGTTCAGAATTCCCACATTCACATGTTATCTCGTCACCCTGAGATAGCATCCCAACCTCATAGACCACTCTGCACCATTTGTCGTGCTTTTGAGGCCGGTAACCCCTTTTACAACCTCCTCGACTATGTACTGCACAGCCTCATACAACATTTCTTCAAATTGATCTAGTATGGCTCGTGTGTACACCTTGCTTGCGTGCACTTCAAGGGGGTGTCCATCTTCATCACCGGTGCAGCCTGCCAACAAGTAAAGGTGAGCAGTTTACATGAAACAATGTCTCAAAAAAAAAAAGATCGAACAGCACACTGCCTACAATTTTTTTCTTTCCAAAAGGCGCTGCCTACAAATGAAGAACATGGCCACTGACCCGCTAATGTACCACTTAGACCAACTCCAGCGCGCGACCCCATCCTGTCTGGGTGAGTCCGTTTGGGATAAAACGGACATACCAGACGGCCCAGCGCGCGGGCGCAAACGGACTTTTGTCTATTTTCTGTCCGCTTTTTACCCATCTCCGATCTAAGTTTGGGTCATCTTTGGGGTGAAACGGACAGCGCGCGGACGGCCTAGACGCGCGCGCCTGTCCTCCCCTGGCCCGCCTGTCAGTGGTAGAGGCCACCCCTTTTTCTACCCCACCCAACCCCACCACCGAGCGCCCCAAACCAGAGCCCCCCTTCCTCCTTCGCCACCGCCACCGACACTGCCGCTGCGCCGCTCAGACGCCCCAAGCGTTCTCGCAGCCCCACGAGCTACCCTCCCCACGGTCACCTTGCCCTCCCGGCGACCGGATTTGGAGCGGATCCGGTCGGGCGTGATCTCGCCCGGCTGCGGGAGATCGCACCGTGCCATGGACTGGCCGGGCACGGGGCCGGAGGGCCACGACCACACCGCAAGGCCGCATGCAGGTACATAGTCTGCCTCTAGCCGCTCGGATCTACACCGTGGACGGTTCGTCGACAGATACGCGAACGGCCGTCGGCCGGGCTCGGTGCTGGCCAAAAGACTCGTCGGCTCACCGTTGCCACTCATAAAGTGCGACGACTGCCCGAATAAGGTCTTGCGCCGCGTGTCTACACCGCCGAAACATCCCGGATGGGTTTTCGTCAAGTGCTCGAACGATGGGGTATGTGCTACTTTAGCTTCGGTTGTGCTCTCGGATTCGACTAGTTGTACTAACTGAAATTTTTGTTGTGTAGACCAGATGCAATTTTTGGTATTGGGAAGAAGAATACATTGATCTATTGATAGCGCGTAAGTTAATAGATGTTCGTGCACTTTTAGCTAGAATAGATACTAGAGATGAGACTAGTGCATATGTTGGTAGAATAGAGGCTCGAGATGAGACTAGATTCGAGGAAGCAACCTCTACTTCTTTAGACTGGAAGAAGAAAGAAGCATGCAAGATCAAGCCTCCGCAGATCAACAATGAGTGCATCGAGAAGGCACTAATCCAACTCAAGGGAGTAGTTATAGAAGTTGGATATTTTTTAAAATGTCTTTTTGTGATTCTTGTTTTCTTTGGGCTTGCTATTAGGGGGCAAAACGCTTCCGCCGGCGCATGGCGGCCGCTCCAGTGGTGGGCTGCAGTGTCGAACTACAACTTCATCAACCACGCCATGGACAGACACACCACACGATTTAACGTTGACGGACGATAATCACGCGACAGAGAACTAGCCGGGTGGCTGAACAAACCTTTTCATCCATCCAGGCGCCTATGAGTCATCTCTCTTATAGACTGACACGAGTCCGCCGCGGAGGCACTGCCGTAGGTTGCGCCGCAGTTCAGGTCCAGAGGGCGCGCGACTACTACAGTACCCACATCAGCGCTATCTCTGCGAACACCGGCGGCATCCGCCAGATCCGCCGGCACATCATCGGAGCTCCTTGTCCAGCAGTTCACCCCCCCACCCACCCAGGGGCGAGGGTCAACACTGGAAATCAGCACTAGAATCGGAAGCACAAATGAAAATTTGAACCAGAGGAAACTCAGTACCAGACCCCAACGCATCGTACATACCTCCCAGCAAAGTGCTTGTCGACTGGATCTGAGGATCTGATATGAACTCGAATCCATCTGTCTCCTCCAGAATAGCCTCCACCGCCCACGGTAAGTCTTGCTCCCTGTCTCGAACGCATGTCCCGTTGTCCCTACCTCAAAACTTTCTTTTTCTGCCAAGTGATATGAGAGGGATAACTCGCCATGAAGTTTGCCGGTCCCCGGAACTACTGGAATATCATGTACCATTCGCACATGTCCGTCAACGCGTAACGCGCACAGACTTGCAGCTGACACGTATGCTGTATAGACAATTTGTATATTCCCACACGCTCCCGGTACTGTCAGAGAGTCAGAGGCACGCATCCCGTGACTTGAACTGCCCATTCAGATAACAGGAGCGCTCTATTGCTGCTCTCCCTTCTCCCCTCACTAATCTTCCCTCCTGATTCTCGGAGTTTAGCAGTCCCAAAGGGAGGGGCGTTCCAGAAACGGGGTTTCAGGGGAGAGGCCCTATATTCGCTCTGGCCAAATAAGGAGATTGCACACTTACTGTCAGGAGCACTTGTTGCATGAACAGCCACTAGCATATCATCGCTCGGTCTGAGGAGTTGATGCATCGCTCCTGTGACAGTCTCTTTGCCATCCCCATGGATAATGTTATTTCTGAGGCTCCAGGCTTTCCACAAGATCATCATTATAATATTTCTTACATTGTTTGATTGCGGAAGAAGGAGGTTTTGCAGCCAGTCGTCGCCTGTTCGTCTGAATTGTGATTCCTTTCGGATTTCCCAGTGTGTCCTCATGGCAGCTCTCAACGCTTTACTTCTAGTGCAAGATATAACTGCATGAAATTCATCCTCACTTTCCATCCCACATATATCACACACATCCTCTTTGATAATGGTTCTTCTGAAAGTATTATGCTTAGTTGCCAACGATTGGGTCGCCACTCTCCATCCGAAAATCTTTATTTTCTCTGGGATTTTTGCCTTCCATATAACATCCCAAATGCTTCTATTCTCGGGCTCGTTCGATGAGCTGAAAGGCGCCCCCCTTCCATTTCTTTTGAGTGTATCAACAAGCTTGTAGGCACTTTTAACGGTAAAGACACCCGTTTTTTCATAGTGCCATGCCACACAGTCCTCAACCTCGTCATATGAAATCCGGATTTTGCATATTTCAACAGCGTCAAAGGTATGAAATATTTTCCTGATAAGCTCAACATTCCATTCCTTCGTGCCCGGGATCATAAGCTGATTGACCCATCTCAATCTGGACCGGCTAATAAAACTTGCAGTTTTAAGGCCTTCCTTTCTTGGAATCCATTGATCTCTTTCTATTTGAATTTTCCTACCGCTGCCAACTCTCCAAATCAGACCTTGTTTTAGGAGCTCAAGCCCAAACTCAATACCACGCCATGTGGGGGAAGCATCAGAGGAGAACACGGTATTCAGAAGCTCACCATTTGGGTAGTATTTAGATTTTAGAACCCGTGCACATAAGCTGTTGGGGTTTTGTACCAATCTCCACCCCTGTCTTGCTAGCAATGCTTGGTTAAAGGAGTGCATATCCCGAAAACCGGTACCACCATCTCTTTTTGGTCTTGTCATATTTTCCCAAGACATCCAATGAACCTTCCTCTGTTCATCCTTATCTCCCCGCCAAAAGTCTATAATGACTCTTTCATAACTTTCACAGGAACTTTGGTTAAGCTTGAAAACCCCCCATGGCATAAGTTGGTAATGATTGAACAACGGATTTAACATGAACTTCTTTTGCTGCTTGGGACATGAATCTTTCATTCCAATCATTACATCTTTTCCCAAATATGTCCAGAATTGGTTGGAAATGCTCATTTTTTATTCTTCCCTCCGTCGTTGGCAGCCCCAAGTATTTACCCTTAAAGGTTGAGGATTCCACTCCTAACGTTCTCATGATTTCTTTTGGAACATCGTCCGGGCTGGCCTCACTTAATAGCAAAGAACACTTGCTTTGGCTCAATAGTTGCCCCGAGCATTTTTGAAATAAGTCTAACAGTTCCTTGATTTTCCTTGCTTGGTCAACAGTAGCTTTGAAGAAGGGCAAACTATCATCGGCAAATAGAAGGTTTGATATACCAGGGCTACCCCTGGCAATCTATAGGGGAGTAATGGTGCCTCTATCTATTTCTATGCCAAGTAACATAGATAAACCCTCCGCCACAAATAAGAAGAGGTAGGGGCTTAATGGATCACCCTGTCTCATGCCGCTGGATGGTTTGAAAGCCTTCAACAGCACCCCATTACACTTAACCGAAAACGTGACAGATCTAACGCATATCATCACCCATCTGATCCACTTCTGATCGAACCCCACTTTCTGCAGGACGCCCTCTAAACAGTTCCAATCAACCCTATCACAAGCCTTGGCCAAATCAAGCTTGTAGGCACAGTGGGTGTCTCGTTGTTTCTTGCTGTGGTGGATTTTATGGAAACACTCAAACGCGATGATCGCATTGTCAGTGATCAGTCTCCCAGGGATAAAAGCACTTTGAAATTCAGAGAGGAGAACATCAAGCAGGGGCCGCAATCGGTTAACTAGCACCTTCGAGATTACTTTGTATATCACATTGCAGAGGCTAATGGGGCGGTAATCCTTGATACTGAGTGGGTTATTTCCTTTGGGGATTAATACTATTGTTGTGTCGTTTACACCTTCCAGCATGAGCCCATCTTCAAAGAACTTTTTTACCCCTTTTACTATACCTTCCTTGAGTGGCGAAGAAGCGAGCGGGAAAACCATCCGGCCCAGGGGCCTTGAGTGGCCCAATCTGAAAAAGAGCATCGCCGATTTCCTCTTCCGTTATCGGTTTGATAAGAGCATCATTCATATTATCATCCACTCTCCTCGTAAATAGATCAATTAACTCATGGGGTATTACTTTGTCATCCCTTCTGTACAGACTTTGGAAAAAATCGTTAATCTCCTCATGAATTTCCTCTCTGCTTTCTGCCTAGGTTCCATCATCTCGTTTCAGCTTCACTATTTTATTTTTCTTTCTGTGCCAAGTTGCTTTGCGATGAAAGAATTCCATGTTCGGGTCCCCTTCTCTCAGCCATGTCACTCGTGAACATTGTCTCCACATCATCTCCTCCCTATACAGCCATCCATCTAGTTCAGATTCAGTATGTTTTATTTTTTCCTCAATTTGCGCTGACTGGATCAACATTCGGAGACCCTTTAGGCTGTCCCTTAGCGCCTTGATTTTATTTTGGACAGAACTAAACTCCCTTTGTGCGCATCTGCTAAGCACACCATGCATGCTTCTGAGTTTTTTGGCAATTTTGTCAAGTGAAGGTCCTGATCCTCCTTCTGTCCACGCATTAGTTACTACCTCTGTCAAACTTCCAGCTCGCTCCCACATCTGTTCATATCTAAAACTGGTTTTAATAGGGCGCCACTCTTTCCTGGATCCAAAACGGAGGAGAAGGGGGACGTGGTCAGACCTAGAAGACACAACATGTTCCACAGTCGCGCTACTGAAAAGTTTGCACCACTCCGGGCCAGCCACTCCTCTGTCTAGGCGAGCTCTCACACATTGTACCTCCCCTTCTGTTTATTATCATAAGTCCAGGACGTTCCCTTGAATCCCATATCATGCAGGTTGCAGTCCGCTAAAACCCTCCTCAAATCTGCCATGTTGCCTTCTGATCGATTAGACCTAGAAAAATGCTCACTTTGCCACATGGTCTCATTGAAATCACCTATCATTAACCAAGGTTCAGCAGAATTGTTGCAAATTCTTCTCAGTAATTCCCACATGTGGTGCCTCTCGTGAGCCTTCGGTTCTCCATACACAAAAGTTCCTCTCCACTGCGGGCTATTAGGATTGAGACGAATTAACACATCAATGTAACGGGGTCCAACAACAAGCTCCTTTATTATTACTGGCTCATCATAGAAGAGTGCGATACGATGTCGGGTTGCACGATACAATGCCTGAGGCCAAGCCTCCATTTTAATTTATTCACTACATCATTGGTTTGCCGAGTTTCTGAGATAAAAACTAGTTTGGGTAAGTAAGTGTGCACGAGGCCCACGAGCTCACGAACTGTGCGGGGCTGCCCCAAACCCTGACAGTTCCAGCTTAACAGGGCCACAGGCACCAGGGTGGAGGAGGTATGAAATTTCTTTGTGAAAAATTTCCAATTTGTACAATCTGCATTGGCTGAAGAGTATAATTTCTGTCAATGATTAATGCTTGAAAAAATTAGAACAATTAACTACTTGTTTCCCCTACCAAAATAGAAAATAAATCTGTGTTTTCAGAAACAAAGCTGTGATTCTAATAAGTTAAAAAGAAAGCTGTGATTCTAATGTTTGCGGAAACAATTTTTATGCAGGTGGATGGGGCTTGGGAAACTCTAGTGCAGGGGCAAGCAATGTGGCTGTGGGTTCAGCAAGTCCCGCCAGGATTCAGGATTCAGGACAGGGCGTCGTTTGACTATTGGTGTGTGTCTCAGAAATCCCTTGTACCGAAGTTTTTTTATAGTGTTTACCAGACTAATAACATGTGTGTCCTGCAGCTGAAAAGGGGAAAACTCCAGTAGTGCACGAGGACCCAATAATCGAAGCTGTGCGAAGAGCAACCAATAGAGGTGCGTGATGTGTTTCTAGATCAAATCATTATGCAAAAATAAATAAAAGAATCTGTTTTTTTATGAAAGTTCCGGACTATGTTGGACCCTTTGGTTTGATCATGCTAAAAAATTGTGTACGCGGGCCAGTTATACGAGATGGTGGACATCAGGCAAATGATCAGGCTAGAGGTTTGTCAAATGGCCAAAAACATAGAATAAATTACTGTTTTATGTTTAGTTAATGGGTATTCATCAAGTGGTCTGCTAAAAAATATATATGTTGCAGGGCAAATACCGCCTCGTGTTCCTCTTCTACTTAGGCCTAAACGTGAGTTCAGACAGAAGCATCCTGCAAAACTGGGGCTTCACCCTGATGAACCAATTGGTTCAGATGACATGGGATTTGATGACAAGATGAGAAGGTGCTCTGGTGTGGAAAAGCTAAGGTGATGGGATGGAAAAGCTTACCATAACAAATTTCTTACCTTAACAACTGGGCAAGATCCTAATGCAGAGATGTCTCCTATTTTAGAGAAACAACTAATGTGTTGCACTTGCATGAGCAGGGATGGGAGCTGGATCTATGCGATGCACTATCTTAGAGAATACACAGGTGAGAAAGTGCCGACCCTATCAGACGTAAGTTCATTTTGAAAGAAAGAAAGATAAATTGAGCTTGTTAAAGAATTTCTAGATTACATACTTGGGGAAGTCACTTGGGTACCAGCTGGTGAAGATGCAGGAGAACACGGCTGTTCTGACACACTTCATGAGGGGCGAAGATGAGACCTGGGCGCAAGAAGGTCGATGTATCATTTTGGGTGGGAGAAGATGAATGTATGGCGAGTTACTGCCGGCGTAATGCTTCCACTGCAGAGGAATTGAATTCTGGAATTGTTTTGTTTCCCCTAAATATGTATGTAATGACATGTGCTACAAAACATGAGACCTGGAAATGTTGCCGCTGCGGTTGCCAGCGGCTCAGTAGAACCTATGGAATGACAATCGAATGAACTAGACCTATGTCAAGTGAAGTATTCAAGGTTTCTTAGAGTTTTCGATGATCTACTATAAGCCGTGTTTGCAATATACTAGTGCTTATATACAGATAGTTAGTTAAGGATATGAAAGCAAAGACAAAAATGCTTGAGAATAATGATATATTTCTCAGGTGCTGGTTGTAACCATTCTGCAAAACAAAGATCGCTTGAGAATGGATTGACATGCGTGTGTGTGTATACTGTGCAAACCCCTTGGGTGAGGAGCGAATGATATGAAGAAATGTGCAAGTTGATAGGATCATGATTCCAAAGAGGAAAAAGTGTCGTGTTGAGGGTGTGCGACTTGCGGTAAACGTCTTGGCCTTCCTGGCCGGACGTGTTGCGTGTTAAATAGCTGCGTTGCGAGCCTGGATACACGTACAGGTTGTTGGGATACATCTTGGAGAGAAAGAATACTAGAGATAAGAAAGATAAAGATTACATAGTATTCTAGCTAACTAACTACTCCACGGTTGATGATCCTCTGGCTGTATGCGCACCTCCTTGTTGTACACGTAACAATATCATGTTTAACACCTTCCCTTAATCACAACTTCATCAAGTTGAGATTATGCTTGAAGTCTTCAAAACTTATTGTGGATAGAGCTTTGGTGAAACCATCCGCAACCTGGTCTTGAGAGTGCATAAACCGAATATCCAAAAGTTTATTTGCAACTCTTTCTCGAATAAAGTGAAAATCTATCTCAATGTGTTTAGTTCTGGCATGAAAGACTGGATTTGCTGATAAATAGGTAGCACAGATTATCACACCACAAACATGGAGCTCTAGTGCTTTTCATACCTAGTTCCTTTAAAATTGACTGCACCCACATGATCTCTGTTGTTGCATTTGCCAACGCTAGCAATCTCGTTCGTCACGCCGAGCATGATGTCGACACGGATGAGATCTTGGACAACTCTAGCTCCGAATCCGGTCTCTGGAACTGGGGCGGGGCGGGGGAATGATCTCTCTGGAGCATGGTTCTCGTCGGTGACTTCTGCATCTTGGTCAGCCAGCAGGTACATCTCGTACCCCTCCTGCTACTCGTAGAACTGGCATCTTCCGGCCTGGATCAAAAATTGCAAAATGGCAGCCTGTATGAGCAGAAAGCAATGTATTATGAAGAACAAAGAAGAACACCGAGGGGTGGAAGAACTGACATCTTTTAGGCAACACAAGTACCGATGGCCAGGCTTGGATCCACGAGGGCCGCATACGGCGGTGATGATTTGTGCGCGGCGGAAGGGGCATGGGATGGGTGGAAGGGGCGTCAGGGTCGGCTGGCGTTTGCTCGCAGAAGAGGATGACTCCATTGCCACTGAGATGGGAGAGGGGGAGAATCGAGTGGTGGGGACTGGGGGGGAGAAATATCCATCAACCCGCATCTGTACCCTAGCGGCGTCTGCCCCCTGTCGATGCGCCGTACAACTGTCAGGTGGGCCAGAGGACGTCCTTTTAATTGGAAATGCGAGACTGAATACTGGGCCGTGTGGGAATCGCGAGGCAAACTTGTGGTCCAAATAGCGGGTGCATCTGGACCCGGGAGCAGAATTGCATTTCCGATCAAACAGTAAGCTATTTAGTAATAGGATTTTCATACTATACTAGTGTTGGGGGTGGGAGAGAAGTAGAGATCCAGGAGGCATCCTTTGTGGAGAAACCATTAGAGTGTTGCCGCAGGTTGGCATAATTAGTACTTACACAACTCCTGATAAAGCACACGATAAGGTGTAATCCAATCCAATTCATTTCATAACGGGCGGTGGCTCTATCAAACAATATCGTCCCCATTCCAGGTGTGCCATAGAGCAGAATGCCCATGAATGAGTATAATAGTTAGGAGGACATCTCAGGATGGTGATAACTGTATCGTTGTCTCCCTAAGCTAACTGCATAATATGATACTTCAAAGCATATTTTTCTTGAAACTTCCTTCGAGGTTTAATACCAACACGAAGAAACAGTTACAGATAAATCTAAGGCGTAAATTCACCTTCTCCGTGATGATTGTTCATCATAAAAGGTTCAGTTTTTTACTTCCCGGGCTCTTGCACCATTAAAAAACATTTTTCTTGAACCTAGGTACTATGACAATCCCATACATGTAGCGGAGAGGTATATTCTCAATGATCGGTACCAATGCTCCGGTGAAACACCATATACGCTTAACTATCTTTTGTACTGAAGCTTCAGATACTGAAAATCTGAAAAGTAGTGTAGTCCAGAAAAGAAAGGCACTGAAATGTACATCTATATATGATATCCAAAGAGCTCAAAAATAGTAAATTACTGCATGGTTGGTTGCAGGAGGTTGATATTTTCCTCCCTCTAGTCCGAATAGAGAAATAGGTGGCAGTGTGATTAAAAAGACAACATGCCAAGTCACCAGTACAACATGGACATGATACATCTGATAAAAATGCATGTTTATCCACTTAGAAAACAATCTATTTTCACCCAAAAAAGGCAAACCGTCAATAAACATTTATTGTTTTTAGGAAAAAAGACCAACGCCACATGGAAAATGTATGGCGGTGCGATCAATAACAAAACAGAAGGGCAAACAATACTACAATGAAAACAAAGATCAAGAGTATAAGTAAACATTATAATAAACTACATGCATCGACTCGTGAAAGCACAAAATGCATCCTTGGAAACGTAAGAATGAGGTAAAACTGAGATGAAAAAAGCTCACCGGCGATCTCCATGCCGCCGGCCTCCCGCTCCGCCTCGGCGCCATCGCAGCCGCACTTCTCCTATACACGAGATGGAAACAAGTAAAAAGATAAGAAGGGGAGGAAGGAGGTTGCGATCCCTGGCGGCCGAAATTGAAATCATAGAGCCCAAAAAGAGGAGCATTAGCTTACTGTCTACCTTGTTCCCCGTCGTCGTCGCCGTCGTCATCCTCCTTGGCGTTGAAATTGGCGTCCTTGCTCCTGAGGTTGAGCCATTTCTTGAGCACCACCTGGGGCTAGAACACCTGCATCACAAAATTAGTGACAAGAACACCACACTCCTCACTGCATCGATGGGCATTGGGTGGTGTCTCTCCTCTACCTGGTCACCTGGCATCCTCTAATTCTGCGTCACCATCTCGATTATCTCCCTTGGCACTGCATTGTAAACACCTGCCCTCCTTCTCCTCCTTCCCTGTGCTCCACAACACCCGAGCTGACCGCGAATCAAATCTGGAAGTCGCCGAGCTGTGTTGGACTGCTGGTACGGGCGCCCATGAGCTAATACAACGATTCTCAATCAGACATGACAAGAAAGTAAAAAAGAGCACATACCTTGATGCGGAAACTGCTGCCGCCTACCAAGTGAAGACCAGCATGTGCGCTGCTCCGCCGTGGACCTGTGTTGGCTTGAGTCCATGTCCGCCATTGGCCGCTGCTCGCATTCGTCCCACCCATCGCCCAAGCCGGCGTTAGGAGCAAACTTAATAGCCTTGCCCACCTTCATGGCTCCACTCCACGAGATCGAATCAAGCATCATAGAGATCGGGGAGGAGTAGCATCTCCACTGTCAGCTCCTCGCTGATGTATCAGCGTAGAGTGCGGGGAGGACACGGGTTCTGTGCTGGTGGCGGGAACGACCGACACGGCCTCCTTGCGCCGCTCCTCGCTGCTCGCCCTGCTCTGGAGATCCTAGCGCCCTGCCCTAGGGTTCCGCGCTGGTGGCGGCGGCGGCGTGGTAGTACGGTGCCCTGGAGTTTCGCCGGCGTCGGATGTGACGGCACGGGCGGAGTACCGACGAGTCGCCGACGGCCAGGGCCTGGGGCACAGAGGAGTCCTCCTGGTCAAGGAGAACAGAGAGAAGAAGAGGATGGCGGCGCGAGGAGTAGACACATGAGGGAAGGCGTCGAGAGGATCGGCCGTCCAGGCTCGTGAGGAGGGCAGCGATGGGAGGATCGCGTTAATGGTACCGTGTACAAAAATCCCATCAAAGGAACTAAAATATCCCAGCAATGCTTGATCGATTCTGATTTATTTTTATAGGCATTTTCGGATTTGTAGGGCATGTGCCCACGATCCTCGCAGGCCGTACTTTTTTTGACGTGTATGATTCATGATAAGAAAGGAAAAAACACATCAATGTAAGGAAATATCCCATCAATGCTTGATTGATTGCCATTTATTTTTTTACATGGTAACTAATCTGATGAGTTTATGTGGGTGGTGAAGCGCAAAGGCAGATGGGAGGGGAGACGAAAAATAACCGGTCAGAAAAAACGGACGAGAGTGATGGGATGAAAATAAACCGTGGACGCAATCCTACAAACTGCTCCATCTCTATTCCTAATGTCTCAGTTGGTAGTCTCCGTTCCACGGTTAAATTTCATCCCACCAACGCCGGTTTATTTTCGTCCTCCCTCCCACCTCCCACGTCCCAGCGATTCATCCCTAGACCCGCAAACCAACAAAAGAAATTAGCTATGCACCCACGAGGTCCAGGCGGCAAACCTCCGGCCGATCCAGAAAAAAACGGTGTTAAAAAATCTATGAAAATTAACCAGACGCTCGCATGTACGAGCGATTCCTCCTGCCCTCGAAGCACTCGCATGCATCCGGTGCCGGTCCGAGCAGCTGGGCCCCGACAGCCGCGCTACCTCCTTCTGCGCCAGTCCTGGCGACGGATCCTGTCGAATACAACGAACCCTATACACCCCGCTCTAGGGTTGTGCTCTTCTCTGGCGTCGCCCTCGGCCCGATCTCCGGTCGCTGTCCACCACCGCGTCAGCGGCGGCGGCGCGGCGTGGCGCCACCTGCTGCTCCTCCTCACCGCCCAATCGCTCGCGCTCGCCCTCCTCGCGTTCGCGCTCTAGTGGCACGGCGGCGGCGTGGACGACGCCGGCTCCCGCTGGCCCGCTGGCCTGGCCGTGCCGGCCCCGTCGAGGCTGCACTCCCTCCACTCCTCCGCCGCCTCCTGCATCGAGGTGCTCGCCGCCCCCGCCTTCCCCTACCTCCGCGGCTGGTCCTTCCACTTCGACGCGCCGGACACCCACCACCCCAAGGTACTACCTTTCCAATCTCACCTCCACCCTCTTCCTCGCCGGCCGCCGGCCGATGTGACCGACCTGCTGATCTTTTGCTTGCTTGCCAGGTGTGCGTGCAAACGAGCACCTCCGCAGGCCTGGACCAGATCCTGCCGTGGCTCTTCTACCGCAAGGTCGTCGGCGTCGCGCACTTTTTGCTCTTTGTCGAGGGCAAGGCGGCCAAGCCCAGTGTCGCCGGGGTCCTCGAGTCCATCCCCGTGCATTCCTCGCTTGAGATTTCCAAGAATCCAGTAGTACCAATTTCACTCAGCTTGTTCTCAATCTCTGACTCTGTTTCTCTTCTTCTTCTTTAGGGGGTGAAGGTGGTGTACAGGACCAAGGAGCTTGAGGAGCAGCAGGCCAGGTGGTCCGAAACAATCTTCGCCGCCCGCGTGCCTCGTCGGGCTATACACAAATTCATTTTGATGCCCATTCTGATGATGTATATGTTTCACCTGCAGCCGAATCTGGAATGAAACCTGGCTCGCAGGATTCTTCTACAAGCCTTGCAACCACGAACTGTCTGTGAAGCAATCACTCAACATGGAGATGGCCATTGTGATGGCCCGGGTATGTATGTTTGTTTTCGGCTTATCACCAGCAATTATTAATAGTGTTCATTTAGTGTATTGTATTTATCATAAACAAAAGGCATTTTTCTTCATGGTAGGAATCTGGCATGGCATTTTTCTTCATTTTGCTTGAAAAAATAGTTTCGAGTTGCCCTGTTATCTGCATGGCTTGCCATACTTCCGTTTAGCCTACAATCCCAGAAATAAGTTCTTAGAGCATCTCCAATAGATGGTCCAAATGTAAAAGTAACTAACTTTTGGACCGTCTGAGGCAAAAAACGCAGCTCCAACAGACGGTCCATATGTAAAAAAAAATTGGACCGCGGCCTCTTCGTGATGTAAAATACAACACCTCGCGGTGCAAATTTATATCACGAGGTGCATCTGGTCCAAAACCAGCCGCCGCCCGCTAACGCTCAACCGCCACTTCATTTCCTTCCCGCCCGCGACCTCCCGCCCGTTCGCCACCGCCCCGCCGTACGCCCCCCGCATCAGATCTGGCGCAGCCTCGCGTTCGCTCGCTGCGGCCGCCCGTCCCGCTCGCCTCCTGCCCAGCCACCGCAGCCCCGCCTCCCCTGCCTCGCGTGGCCGCGCCATGGCCGTGCCTGTCGCGAGCTCCTGGCCGCTCAGCCGCGCCCGCCTTCGCCAGCTCGCGCAGTCCGCGGGCGCGACACCGCGCCCCTGCTGCGCTCCAGC
This sequence comes from Triticum aestivum, assembly GCF_018294505.1. Lineage (NCBI taxonomy): Eukaryota > Viridiplantae > Streptophyta > Magnoliopsida > Poales > Poaceae > Triticum > Triticum aestivum. The sequence goes on along the minus strand of NC_057799.1, from coordinate 6,922,688 downwards.
CGCTCCCAGGCGCCGTGGCTCTGCTCCGCCCGCTCGTCGCCGCTGCACCCTGCGTCGCCTGCAGCTCACTCCTGGCGCCGTGGCTCTGCTCGGCCCGCGCTGCTGCGCCTGGTGCTACTCCCCCTTGCCCGCCCGTTGCTACGGCCGCGCTACTGCTTGCTACGGCCGACCGCCCACGCTCGGCTATTTCCATCGCTGCTCTGCTTGTAGTGCTAGGTACTGTAGCTCCTACCTAGCTTTCCTGATATTACACTGACTAGCCCTCTAAACAGCCCCTAAACAGTGTCTAAACATCTGTTAACATGAGAGAAAATAATATGAGTAGAAAGTATACATGACAAAATCCATTTTATCCCACTGGACCAAATCCTTTCAATGCATGGATTAAATCCTATGAAAATCGCAAAGTGGTATGTTCTGTTAACAGAAAAACCGAAAACAACTTTATTTTCATAGCTACTTTAGAGCTATTGATGATCAAGCAAATGAGCTCTAATATGGATGTAATTGGTACTAACATGTAGATCACAGAAAATTGCTCAAAATTGATATAAGGCACAAAATCATAGGAGGTACAGACAATAGTTGTAGCATTCTGAAAACAGCTAAGTGATGTTTAAAATGGCGAATTCTCAGACTTAGCAAAATTTCAGGAATTTCAGGAATTTACATCTTCATTTTGGACCATCTATTGGAGTTGCTCTTTTGGACCATCAATTTGGACCATCTGTTGGAGTTGAGCTTTTTTCGAAGCTCCAAAACGCACTTTTTGACGGTCCAAATTTTACATCTCCGGTTTTGGACCACCAAATTTTGGACCATCTATTGGAGATGCTCTTATACTCTTTCAGTGTAGACTGGGCATGGACCTAGCTAATTTATCATATTACTCCAAAAGAAAAGAGAAGAGAATGAAAGAATATTAGACCTTTGGTATGTGCAACAAGTCATCGCTGACAACAAATTAAGTAACTTTGATGAATTTTGACATTATTTGCTGCTTGTTAAATTTAATTAAGAGCGCCGAACCTAGGTGTGTGCAGCCTTGCTTTTGTCTCTACTCCTAATGGAGCAATTGGTAGGATTGCGTCCACGGCTAGGGTTTTTTTTGTCCCACCACTTTCGTCCAGTTTTTTTCATCCCGTCTCCCACCACCACCTGCATTTTATTCTCTTTACAAAATATTACAGAAGAAAAAAAACCGTGCCGCCACTCCTCCCTTGATTTCTGTCTAGGGTTTCCTGCCTCCGCCTCCGCCATCGCGGAAGCCCAGGGCACACCGCCGCCTCTGCCGATCCATAGGGACGCCGCCTCCGTGGATGAAGTGGTTCCATTCTGTCGGTACACAAGAGGAACCCATCTGTGGCCACACCACCCCTGACATGTTGATGTGCATGGAGTATTCATATGATCCACAAGGACAGGAAATCTAGCAAGTAATGTTCTAATCAGTTGGGTTATCCCCTTTTGAAAAAAAATCTTAATCAGTTTATTGGTTGATTTGATGCATTAGGTTATTTCTAATTATGTTCGAATGTCATCAGATTTGTACTTAAGTTTGTTTCTCTCATTGAATAAATTGATTGCCGATCCTACAGGCTGGGTGAGAAGCAAACAAGGGTCACGGTGAACTATTGCTAGCTTGAGGAGATGCTCACATGAAGACATGGTTGCCGGAGGTTGCATACAACTAAAGTGAGCTTCTCTTCGAAAATCTCTTAATTGTTTCACTTACCTTCTTTTTACTGTCAGCAGTTTCTACCTTTTCAAGTTGATTGTTGGTGTATATGAGCCAAGACTGAAGATATACAAGCTTATGGTTAGTATTATCCCTTTTTCATATATTTTGGTTATTGTTTTAGTTAGCTAGACGGATGTGCTGCAGTTAAACAATCGAATGACTTCTATACTTATATCATTGTTTGGTTTATGTAATTGTTTGCACAAGTATCTTGACTCGCTAAAAGTTCATGCAAATTTCTTACTGAAACAAGCACTGAAAATGACAAGCGTGCAATGCATTTATTCTGGACCTACGACGTGGCTGAATGTAAACAAGTGGGCTATATTCGACTCCACTAAATGTTTCGGAATTTACTACTTCCATATTTGTGTTATTGTGAGCTGAGATGCCCAAAGACAGTATGTTTCTGAATCTTCAATTATGTGTGGTCTATGATTCTCATGTACGCTGACATGTTGGTTCCAAAATTAATGATCACCTCTTTGTTGAGGTAAAACTGATAAGAGCTGAATATGTAAACAAGTGGGCTATATTGGACTCCACTAAATGTTTCAGAATTTACTACTTCTGTATTTGTGTTATATATTATGAGCTGAGACGCCCAAAGCCTATATGTTTCTGAATCTTTAATCATGTGTAGTCTATGATTCTCATGCACGCTCTTCCATTGCCGGCATCCATCTTGCTCTCTGGTGGTGGAAGCAGCAACGAGGCGCTCGCGGTTGTGTGGTGAGTGCACTTCACCTTCTTGTGCAAGGGTGGTTCATCCACCCGCCTCCATCTATGAATGAAGTGCCTCAAGAAAAACTAGGAGGTACAATCAGCCCCAACTTATTTTATTCTTTTTTGCAGGAAATTAGGCCCCAACTTGTGAATGATGCTCATTATTGGAGAACAATATACTTTGTCTTTTCAGTTTTTTACAATGCTTGGAATTTATAGTTGGTACCTTCTACCTGTAGGTTGAGAAGCGTAGAATAGTGAAATGGTTGAAGCCCGGTGGCCATGTTTTCATTAAGTAATCGTGTTTCCACCAATTTGGAGGTTCCAAGAAGAAAGTAAAGCCTACACACTACCAAGAGCCAAGCTTTTATAGCAAGGTTATTAGTCCAACTCTTCACTATTTTTCTCTTTGTACTTCTATTTTGTACTAAGAGTGAAAGTTGTCTGTCTTGCTACTACTTTGTACCATCTGTAGGGCTATTACTTTAACCGAAACCAGATTTACTGGTTGTGGCACTGTATCCTTTAGTTCGATGCACCTAGATACTCTTGCATAGAATCTTGTGTCCAAATCATTTATATGTTGGCTATGCAAGAAGGTCGGGCGGCCAATATAAGACAAAGGCCTATAGAGATTCTTGGAAAATGTGCAGTGCAAATTCAATTACACAAACCACAAGTGTCCTCCTGCTCAATAATAATAATTAATAAGTATCCAATCTGTAATAATACCATTAAAATCAGAATCGGAGCATTTGCCTTGAACACTACTTGGGAATATGTATGTTCTTCCTTATACAATGCAATTAATTTCACCATATGGCTTGATAACTAGACCATTTTACCATTAATCTTGACCTCCTTTCTATTGTTGTAATGGCCTTCAGATTATCTTATTAGCATGGTATTGTTTTTACCAACCAATGCGGATAGGTGGGCTGTTGAACTTTAGACTGCAACACAGCCGCACACACTAGTAGAAAAAGGGTCATTTGTCCCGGTTCATAAGGGGCCTTTAGTCCCGGTTCTGGAACCGGGACTAAAAGGTCGTTACTAAAGCCTCCCCCTTTAGTCCCGGTTCTTACACGAACCGGGACTAAAGGCCGTCCACGTGGCCGCTGTCTAGAGCTCCACCTTTAGTCCCGGTTGGTAACACCAACCGGTATTAAAAGTATTTTTACAAAAAAAAATTGAATTTTTTTTAAAAAAAATCGATTTTCAAATTTTTGAATTATTTTCCAATTTAATCTCTAATCACCCCTCATCATTCCAAATCATCTAACTTCCCGACCGGTCACCCATCCTCTGACTACTCCAGCCTAAGCACGCTTAACTTTCGGGCTCTATTCCCCCTCGTTTCCAAGTTTGCACTTGTTGTTTACCTGACAATAGAAAGATGTCAATCCTATTAACCCTCAGGAGTTTAGCTTGAGCATGAAGTCACACGTTTCACTGTTTGAGTTTGAAACTATTATTCTAAAAAACAATGATTATTTAGTAACACTAATATTTCTTCAATAAGTAGTTTGACCATAATTTGACCACAGTTTGACCAGATTTGACCAAAATTCAAAAAATTGAAATAATTATTTAGTAACACTAATATTTATTGAATAAGTAGTTTGACCATAGTTTGACCACAGTTTGACCAGATTTGACCAAAATTCTAAAAAACTGTAATAATTATTTAGTAACACTAATATTATTGAATAACTATTTAGTAATACTAATACTTCTTGAATAAGTAGTTTGACCAAAGTTTGACTTGATTTAACCAAAATTCAAAAAAAATTGAAATTTGAGCATAACTTTTTTTCCTTTTAGAATTTGAGGATTCTAAAAATTTGCAAGTAGGCCATAGGCAGTCAAAATCAGATGCGGATTTTTGTGCTGAACATTTTGATATATTATACGTTTTTTTCTGACATCGTATGCAAAAGTTATAGCCGTTTTACATTTTCCCTACACTTTTTGCAAAACATGTCCAAATGTAAGTTTTTAAATTTTCCTAACTAGTACATGTAGTAACATAACTACATCTAGAAGGATTTTAATTTTTGAAGTTTTTATCATTTTCTTTAGTACCGGTTCGTGCCACAAACCGGTACTAATGCCTCAAACTCCATTAGTACCGGTTGGTGGCTCGAACCGGGACTAAAGGTCTAACCTTTAGTACCGGTTGGTGCCACGAACCGGTACTAATGGGCATCGCACCCTTTAGTCCCGGTTCGTGGCACCAACCGGGACTAAAGGTCCCATTTGAACCGGGACTAATGCCTGTACGGTGCCCTAGCCGCTCGAACCGGGACTAATGCTCACATTAGTCCCGGTTCGTAATGCAACCGGGATTAATGCTCTTTTCTGGCCGAACCAAAGCCCTGTCTTCTACTAGTGACAGGATGAACCGGTCAAGAGTTTACACCATGTCTTGCAAGGCCTGTCTAATGACTTATTTGTGTCGCAAGAGAAAATATCATTTGTGACTAGCGTCGATGGACCTTCTTAATATATCAACAACCACATGTTGTTTCTCAAGCTTTATGCCGACGGAACCTTGTAAGCTTTAGTGCACATGATATTTTTGTGAAGCTTCCTTATTATATCCATTTGAAATGTATGTTAGGAAACAAACACATTGTTAGTGGGACGTGACATGGCATACATTGAATTAAATGGGCAGGGAGAAGGTAGTGCCAAGGTGAGGGCTCTAGCGTGTGACTTATAGGCTTCACCTGTGGATGTTTTGGAATGACAATGACGCAGCTTCTAATCATTAGTATCCTGTTTGTTAAAGATGCAGATTGAAAGGAAGGATAATTTTAATCATTAGTATCTCCATGGGTTCATTATCTTCATATTCATAACTTTAGATGACCAATTTCTTTCTTTAACCAGTAAGGATGATTGATTATTGCCAATATCTTTTATCTCCATATACATCACCTATCACTGTATTATGATGATTTGAGACATAATGGGGTACACATATTCTTATGATTCATCTAGCAGTATGTGATTTCTTGACATTTTCCCAGCAATTTCACTTTGGTTTTCTTCTTTGCTTTTAGGTATTTGTGTGATTGATCAGAACTGCATACATAAAAAAATGCAAGGACACAATATGATTTGGCATTTTCAGTGCTAGCACATGGAGCAGCAAGAGGGAGGAGAGGAGCTACCACGGTGGCCAGGTAACTCGAGGATTGAGGGGAATTCGCGTAGAATAAGCCTGCACTCTTCGAGAAAATACATAGGATAATTATGAAATAAGGTACTGAAAAAAAACAAGAAAATATAGGTGACCAAATACTTGAGGGGTTGCAACTCTGCAAGACTGAAATTAACGAAAAGGTAAGCCTTTCCTTTATTCGATGAACAAATAGCTAAGCCAGCTGAGGAGCGATCTCCAACAGCTCCCCGGTCGCCAGTGGTCAAAGATTGTCCGCTGAAAGACGAACAAGTGATCATGTTCTATCATTGTTGAAAGGAGTAGTGAGTGCTGATGTATGTATATTTTTCATTCAGTGTATTGGAAGTGCAAATTGGTATATACTTTACTGACATTATTTAGTGGATTTTAACATATTTGATATATTGGATTTATGTTGTGTTCTAATGGTGCTTCACATATTTTCACAAAAGAAATAAGAAAATATCAGAAACAAAATATTTAGCATTCTATATGCATGTCTAGCATAGTAACCGATGTGTAGCATGTGTGTGTGTGTGTGTCTCTGGTGGAGTTTGGTCATGGCGAGGTGCGACTTGCGGCGAGGTCTGTGGCCGGTGAGGGAGGCCTCTGAGGGGCGACGACCTACATTGGCCGCGTGCATGAGGGGAGTGTCTTTGACGCAGTGCGGGAGACGTCTCGCGGAGGGAGGGGAGCGTGAAAAGTGGCGGATCGCAACCGTTTAGATGTACTTGATCTAACGACTGGTATGCATGCTTGAACAATAGTACTTATGTTATGAGAGTAATGTATGATAAAGTGAAACATGGTGGACATGGCATCGTGGCAGAGCTGGCGGAGAGATGTAAGGGGTGATGTTGAAGCCGGCGGCGGAAGTGATGGCCAAACGGGGTTCCTTAGAACTACCGAGGAGGCTGATGGGTTCCGAGGACCAATGAAATATTGCAGCAACAACGTATTGGGTTCCATTTTCTGGCGAAGCAGAACTGATGAACGACATGTGCGCGATTCGTTTGTTCATTCATTTGATCGATCTTTATTCCACTCAACTCATATTCATTTACTTTTTTTACTTACCCACGGTTTGATGGATCGAGAAATTTAGTGATATTAATTGCGACTAGGAATATCATATATCCATAAACCTCGGATTTTTTTTCCCGTAGAACATGATCATGATGAACCAAGAAGATTTTTAAAATGCCCGTGGCAACGTACGGGCATTCTACTAGTTAGGAGTAGAGATAAGATTTGTTTGTCATGTTTTACTTGTTAATTTTCTTAAAATCCATTATTTGTTTTCTAAAAATCTATTATTTGTTTCCCAAAACAAATTGCATTAATGAGAGAGATCGATTGATTTGGATAAGTGAGGAAAGTTAGATCTATGAGCTTTTGTATGTTAGGAAAGTGCTGATTTTTTGAAAGAAAAGAGTGGAGAGAAAAATAAACCAATGGATTAGAAAACCAATGAGAGGGGGTGGTGGGAGGTGGGACGAAGAAAAGACGGACGAAAATAAACCGTACTAGGCTACCAAGTGCTCCATTAGAGATAATGTGTTTTATTTTCTTTGTTCAGTTATTTTATTTGCTAATTTTATTGAGTTATTTTTCTCTACTATTTGGAGATTTTTTAAAATTAAAAAAAAAATCACGTTTCCAAAAATATTTTAAAACCGGTCTTATTAAATAAACAGATTTTCTGAAAGATGTTTGGAATTTCAAACAAAAAAATTTCATGTTTCTAAAATAAGGATAATATTTTTTGTAAATTATTCAGACTTTTCAAGTTCATCATGTTATTTAAAGAAAATTAAAATTTTCCAAAAAAATCTCCGTGTTTTTATTTTAAAAAAAATCATGTTTTCAACCGCAGCAATGCGTGGGGTATCATCTAGTTTTGTAGAGTTACCCTACTCATGCACTGATCGCCGGTCGCCGTCGTCCTCTCCATTCTGCCTTGCCTATAAGAAGTTGCCTCGCAACATTAGTAAAAAAATGTTGTAATTTTCATTGGTATATTTGAATGCTTAGTAGAGTTTCTTACTATCTCAAACAACTCAAGTACACTCTTGTAGGTCCTACATGTCTTTCTGCTTTTGGGGGGGAGGTCCTACATATCTTAGCACTAATAACATTCTCAAGCCCGAAAATTCAAAAACAAGACTTTCTCAAGTCCATTGTATGCAGATAGCTAGCTCATCCCAAATACTTTGTTCAACACATCATACAAGTCATCATGTTGATTGCCAACCTATTAGACTTTTGTATTCTATTAGGCAAGCTATTGCATGCAGACCGCCTGATCATGCCGCCGGGCATGCACGCTTGCTGCCCAAGATCTAAATCTTTATGTTGGCAGTTGCTGCCTCTCTGATTTGCTGATGTGGACCATTGTGCTTATCGTTGTTCTGCATCGTTGCTAATCACTCGCTAATTGGATGGATCCATCATACGCGGCAGAAGACTAAGGCGAAAAAGATGGAAAAAGGAACAATAACAGCAAAATAAAAAGGAAAAGGAGAAAGAAGAAGTGGATTTTAGACTTGTGAGTTAGATCAGAGAATGTTCAGATAACAGGCTCTTCGTGAGCTGCTGGGATCGCGGAAAGTAGTGGCGACAACACTGGATGACTATGATTCGGTGGTGCATCTTAAACATCAGTCTCGAGCTTCGGGGTGAAGCCCAAGGTCTGATCCTTATTGCTTATATCTGGCAATGGCGATATTTCTTGTGTTGTTACCTTGTTGAAGGCATTTCGCAAATTTGCTCGAACTGTTTCTTTTAGGTGAAAATCAAGTTGGATCCAGCAATGATGATGCTTGAGCTACGTACCCTTTTTGAAGTCGTTGATGTCGCAAAATCTTTCTCATTGTACCGGCAATGTCAATAGATGGTTGGCGCGGATATGAATGTTGTTGTAGATTGTTGATCGTTGTTTATCGCTTCAGTTTTTGTTCTTTTTTACTCAACTAAGGTATAGCTTCGGTATTGTTGACTTTGCTAGTTGTCACTATAATTTTTGTGTGCGCTAATGTTAACTGTGTGCATCTTAACTACGTTGATAGTGGAAGTGTGTTTAGTGCGTTTGTCATCATACTTTTACCTTTGCCAAACTTTACCCGACTTTTTTTTACTGCAGCTGACAGCTCTCGTGTCACATGGCTTGCGTGCAGCAGCATCTGCAGTAGTAATTACCAGATCCTAGTAAATTCAACTTCACCGAGTAGTACTACAGAATCTTTCTTGACCACACTAGTAGTTTTTATCACTTGGCCCAAAATGTGCCCTGCCCAAACCTGTGCTGCTACGGTTTAAGCATCTCTGGCAGTAAAAATCAACGGAAGCACCAGAGCACTTGGATCTAACAAGATGATATTCGCGGCCACTGCGCTGCATTGGGATCTACTAGAACTCTTGTGAATTTCCGCCGGTAAGTTACCTGCTACCAGCTCTGCCTGTAGGAGTACCATATTTTTTTACAGTATCCGGTCAGAGGAATTTTTACAGCTCGATGCGATGGGCACGTAGTTAGTAGTATGTGGTTCCTTCTCGTGCATCCACATGCGGCCGCGTGATCCCATCACTTCACTTCTTGGGGTTTTCACAGTTTAATCTCACAACGGAGCATGTCTTGGCATCGATTCCATCTCCACTTGTTACCACGGCGGGTCATTTTTCTACCCCATCTCTGTGTGTGTTTGTGTTTGTGTTTGTGTTTGTGTTTTCTTTGAGGCCCTGAATTGGTCTACGGTATTTTCATTCGTAAGAGTAATAGATGTAGAAAAGACAACCAAAACAAAGAAATAAAATACGGTTCATCCAACTCCCGTCTTAGGAAACATGCAAAATTATTCGAAGAGCTCCTTCAATCCGGTCTTGAAAAGCATTATGGCATATGTCTTTAGTTCGAGTAAACTACTAGTCAATTCAGGCAACCTCCCTCTACAACTACCACCTTACAGTTCTTGGCAGAAACGGGCCTATTTCACTCTCTCTCTCTCTTTTTTTTTTTGCTAAAAACTACCGCATTGACTTAATGATCATGAATAGCTTTTATCCACTTGTAAGTGGCATGTTCTCTTCAATCCTATAGGATTAGGGCTTGGAACCACATGAACTTGAATCATACAGCATTCCACACATGAAAAAACAAGGAATTGTAGAATGAGATTTGAGCGAATGAAAATTTTCTTCCAAATAGAGTGCAAAGACATGATTCTAGTCCTACGAATCAACCACGCGATAGGTGCCGTCGGTTATTTCAAGTTGATGAGTATTCGAATGGCTTAGATCGTACACCGTAAAAAAAGTCATGCAAATCAAACAAACTATGTATGGAAAAACTCCTAAATATTCGCAAAAAAATGTTCTACGGTCTCTAGTTCCTATGAAATCCGTCTGGCAGCCCTTTGTTGTCTCCAGTTTACTCAGAGGAAACTTAGCGAATTTGACATGACACGGCATTTGCTGCCAGGACTCCTTGAGATCTTTCATTAAACACTACTAGCTCAACACAGAAGGCATCATCAAATCACTTACTAGCTTAGCTACAACGATGATGATTCCCTGGTGTCTTCCATTTCTAGATGTATGCAATGTGGTGGAGTAACAATGACCCTAGCAAGGAATATGTGTGTTCCACGCTTCATGAGCTCCTAGCTAGGGGAACTACTCTGGAAAGCATTTTACAGATTTATGCCAAATCGCCAATTTATCTATGGCCGTCGATCATGGAATTTATATAAGTAGCCACAGCTAGCTAAAGCCATTAATCTTCTGCCAAACAAAGTACACGAGGAATCGGGTGAATTAACACCAGTGAAGAAACTTGGACACCTTCGTGACATGGCATGGCATTTGCTGCCATGATTCTTTGGGATCTTTATTCAACACTAGCTCAACACCATGAAATCAAAAGCCTTAGTTTTCATTCTAATTTCCTCTTCTTCGTCCTCAAAGTATTTCCTAAGTCCTCAACTTACACTAATTAAGTGCTCTCACCATTCAAACCAAAACCATTTACACGGCCAAGTAAACCACCAGAACGAAAATGAAATTTGGCGCCTACGATCAGTCAATCGAATGGCGATTTGGCCTTCGATGAAGAGTAGACGGCAGAGAAGCTGCTGCTGTTGCTGTTGCAGGCGCTGCTCCCGGGGCCCTGCCGGCATGGCGGCGTGCTCGACGTCGATGTGGTGGCCTTTGTCGTCGCCAATGGCATTGTTGTCGAGGTGGCATCCTTGGCCGGCGACCCGCAGCCGCCACCACCGCCCTTGAGCAGGACGTCGACCTTGGCGTACTCCTCGCGCTCGAGCCGGATCTCCTTGAGCATGGCCGCGACGTCCTTCATGGCCGGCCGCTCGTCGGGGACGGGGCTGACGCAGAGCAAGGCGACGCCCATGACCTGCAGCATCTCCTCCACCTCCGTGTCAGACCGCCCCTGCAGCGCCGGGTCCAGCACGCCGGCGCCACCCTTGTGTCGCCGCACCCAGTCCACCACGTGTTGCCCGTCCGGAATTGTCGGGTCGATGGGCTGCTTCCCCGTCAGCACCTCCAGCACCACCACCCCATAGCTGTACACGTCGCTCTTCTCGGTGATCTTGAGCATGTACCCGTACTCTGCATCCAACAAGATAAAAAATGAAGGATTGTTCATGGATGGTGTGTTGAACCATCATTTTTCGATGAAGGTCCTCTTTATTAACTTAAAATATAGCGTTAATCGAAAACATCATGATAAATAATCCGACCGCATAACTAAGATGCATACAATCAAACACCAACAACCTGACGTAAGAAAACAAGAAACAACATATCGGTAACAGACTAACAGTAGACTGGCACTATGCATAACAGTTTTGCTAAGTCTCAATCGACTTAGACTTCATTATGTCTCGGTCGATGTTATTTTACATTGATCATGCATTTAGATTCGTACAAAATTTTCTTTTCAATTTTTCCTTTTTCTTGCCATATACTCACTCGACTAAGACTTGGTTAAGTCTCAGTCGAATGAGACCTAGACACACCCTATGCAGAAATGAAGGTTGGTTGACATACCAGGGGCGATGTAGCCGTAGGAGCCGGCGACGGTGTTGGAGGAGCGGCCGAAGTCGGCGCCCTCGTCGACGAGCTTGGCGAGGCCGAAGTCGGCGATGTAGGCCTCGAAATCGAGCCCGATGAGGATGTTGTTGGCCTTGATGTCACGGTGGACGATCGGCGGCGAGCAGCCATGGTGAAGGTACGCAAGACCCTGTGCCGACCCGAGCACGATCCGGTACCGGACGTCCCACTCGAGCTGCGCGCCGCCGCCGCGCTCGTGGAGCACGGCGCCGAGGCTGCCGTTGGCCATGTAGTCGTACATGAGCAGCCGCGTGCTCTTGTTCCAGCAGCAGCCGAGGAACCTCACGATGTTCTTGTGCCGGATGGAGCCCAGCGTGCGCACCTCCGCCGAGAACGAGTCCCGGCCGGCGTCCTTGAACGCGGCGGCCGCGGCCGTCGTGGCCGGCCACAGCTTCTTCACGGCGATGGTCTCGCCGGAGTCCAGGCTCACGCGGTACACCACGCCGGAGACGCCCTTGCCGATGATGTTGGCGTCGACCAGGCTCCGCACCACCTGGTCCACCGAGAAGCTCACCTTCTGGAACGGCGTGAACTGCCACGGCCACCCCAGCTCCCCGCCGCCGGCCTCCGAGTCGCTGCTCCCGCCCCCACCTCCGCCCTTCACGCCCACCCCGCGCGCTCTGAGTATGCCGATCATCCCGAGCACCATGGCCACCGTCGCGGTCACCAGCAGCGCGATGGCGAGCTTGAGCCGGTGCGCGCGCTGCGCATCGTCGCTAGCGGTCACCGACATCGGCCGGCCGTCGGCGTCCACGCCAACGAAACACACGTCGCCGCCTTTGGTGCACAGCCCCGAGTTCCCGGCGAGGCTGGACGCCGAGAGCTGCCGGAAGAGCTTCGTGTCCGGGAGGTACCCGGAGAAGTTGTTCTGCGACACATTGAGGGTGACGAGGTTGTCGAGCCCGGCGAGCGGCGTGAGGCTGCCGGCGAACGCGTTGTATGACAGGTCGAGCACAGACAGCTTGCTCAGTTGTGATATCCTCGCCGGGATCGCGCCGGTGAGACCATTGCGGCTGAGGTTAAGGGCGATGTCGAGGCCGGCGAGGCTGCAGAGCTCGTCGGGGATGCCGCCGGAGAGGCGGTTGTCGCTGAGGTCGAGCAGCTCGAGCGCGCGGCACCGCCCGAGCGCCGCCGGTATCGTCCCGGACAGCGCGTTGCCGGCGAGGACGAGACGGCTCAGCACCGCCAGCCTTCCCAAGGATTCTGGCACGGGGCCGGTGAGCTGGTTGTGTGAGACGTCGAGCTCCTGCAGGCCGCGCACGCCGGCGAGCGAATCCGGCAAGGCTCCAGTGAGCGTGTTGTTGCTGAGGTCGAGCATCTGGAGCTGCGAGCAGTCGCCGAGCTGGGCGGGAACGGTGCCGGTGAGGCGGTTGCTGCCAAGGTCGAGGAAGACGATGCTCTTCATCCCTCCCACGGCCGCGGGAATCTCCCCGGTGATGCGGTTGCCACCGAGCCTGAGCCGCACGAGGCTCGCTGCCTTCCCGATCTCCGGCGGTATCACGCCGGAGATATCGTTGGACAAGATTAGCAGCTTGGTGAGGTTGCGCAGCAAGAAGAGCCCCGGCGGCACGGCGCCGGTGAATCGGTTGTGCGAGAGGTCGAGCGCCTGGAGGCTCGCCATCGACGCAAGGGTGGCCGGGATGGCGCCCTCGAGGCGGTTCTGCCACGCGAACAGCACCTGCAGGTTGGTCAGGCTCCGGCCGAGCTCCGTCGGGATGAGGCTGGAGATCTCGTTGGTGTCGAGCTGAAGCTGCACGAGCGCCGTCGCGTTGGCGAGCTGCACGGGGATGGTGCCGGTGAGGTTGTTGTCGCTGAGCATGAGGTCCTGCAGCGCCGGTAGCCGGCCAAGCGACGCCGGGATGACGCCGGAGATGGAGTTGATGGAGAGGTCAAGCGAGACGAGCGACGTGAGGTTGCCGAAGCTCTCCGGGATGGGGCCGGTGAGCGCGTTCTGCCACAGCAGCAGCTTCTGGAGGCTCTGGAGCGCGCCGAGCTCCGGGGGGAGCGCGCCGGAGAGCGCGTTCTCGTAGAGGTACACGTCGGTGAGGTTGGCGCACAGCGCGAGCTCCGGCGGGATGGAGCCGGAGAGCATGGTGGTGTATATCGACAGCGTCTGGAGGCTCTTGAGGTTGCCGATCGACGGCGGGAGCTGGCCGGAGATCTTTGTATCCGCGAGGCCGAGCACCTCAAGGCTGGACAGCTTGGAGAATGAGTCGGGGATCGGGCCGGAGAGGTCGTGGTTGCCACCGGCGCGGAGGGACTCGAGCTGCCGCAGCCCGCCGAGCTCCGCGGGAAGCTCGCCGGAGAGGCGGTTGTCGAACAGCAGCAGGTTCTTCAGCGACCCCGCGAGCCCGCCAAGCTCCGCCGGGATGGGGCCGGAGAGCAGGTTGGTGTTGACCACCAGCGACTCCAGCGCCGTCAAGTTGCCGAGCGACGCCGGGACGGGGCCCGTGAGGGAGTTGCCGCTGAGGTCAAGCGTGGCGAGGCGGCGGCACAGCGCGAGGTCCTCCGGCACGCCACCCGTCAGGTTGGCATCCGACACAACAAAGCTAACGAGCCCCGGCAGCGCGGCGCAGAGGCCGGACGGGGCCGGCACGGCGAGGTGGACGGACTGGAAGGTGACGGACACGACCGCCCTGCCGGCGGCGTCGCAGGCGACGTGCGACCACTTGCACGGGGACGAGGCGGCCGGGGCCCAGTCCGGCGGGCGCGAGGGCGACGCGGCCAGCCATGAGGAGAGGAAGGCGACCTCGGGGTTGGGCGAGGAGGTAGTGGAGGCGGCGGCGGTGGTGGTGGTGGAGGTGGAGGTGAAGAGGAGGAGGTTGAGTAAGAGTGGGAGGAAGAGGATGAGGTGGAGGGGGCGCATCGGGGCTGCCGTCGTCGCCGGCAGCAGCGGCAACACTGGCATCAAAAACTGGGCTCGGCCTTGCTTGGGGCAGTGCAACTGCGTGCACGACACACTATGGAGGACCGCGACGATCTCTATGGAGGTGGCAATGGAAGTGAGGCTGCCCTCACACACACACACACTCTCTCTCTCTCTCTCTCTCTCTCTCTCTCTCTAGGATTCTCTCTCTCTCTCTATCTCTTCCTCAAAACTCTCAAAGGTGTTTGCTTGTGTCCTCCATGAATGAATAGGGTAGGGTTGTTGCTCCGATGCATTGGGCTTCTCAACATCCAAGCTTTGTTTGTTTGGTGCTCTCTCTCTCTCTCTCTCTGGTTTGAAAGTGTAGAGAGAGAAACAGTGAGTGTGAGTGTGCATTGGAGGGAGGGAAAGAGAGGGATTAAGAAAAGAGCAATGCTACACAGACGACATCTTGGCAGCCGATTCATGCACGACACATGTTAGCAGCCGTCCATCACTTTGGCTCCATGGGTTAGTGCCATCGATCACAACTTCGTGCAGGCATCGTCCGCCAAGGTGTCGTGTGCATAGTGATTTCGTTAAGAAAACCAAATGCAGTGCTAGCACTGACAATGGGAGCTTAATTTAGCTCAGCCTGCTGGCCTTTTTCTTCACTTTGATTATTGCTAGCCAGTGTACAACTAAACCTACTCTCAAATGTACGCCAAGGCAGAGCAGCAAGCACGAATCGTCATGCAGATGTGCGGCCATGATGTACTGGAGTAAGGTGTTGCTGTTGGTTGAGGGCTTTTGAGCGGCTTGTGGGGGAGGAGATCATTAGTGTACCAACTATATAAAACGGCCTGCTCAAATGACGGAAAAGGTAGCACTGAAATCCCAGAAATTGCTCATGAAAAGAGTTTACATTAATATTAAATGTATGTATTTATAGAAAGTATGCATAGACTTGTAGTGCTCTAAATTGGCATTAGATCCCAGGAAATGCGCACGAAAAAGAGTTTTCTTCCAGCAAACTTAGTGGACAGAAAATGTAGCATCAAATCCTAGAAAATGCACACGATAAGAGTTCTCTTCTGAACGTGACGTGGAAAACTCTTGCTCTTTCAATACAATGATCTGCAAAGCTTTTATCTATTCGCGGGAAATCAGCAGTGGTGGTCTCCGATGAAAATTAACATGGATCTCGAGTAAATTGCAAAAGAAACCATCACAATTGGGGACTCCTAATTCACAAAACCACCACCGTTTAGTTTTTTTTCTTTCAAAAAACCGTCACCATTGTGCTTACAGTTTAAAAAAAAGTTGATTGAGTCATTTGCACCATTTGAGTGGAAACCTGATGGCTGGGGCCGCTGTTAGGCGCCACGTGTCCAGGACAAGACGGCGCCCGTGATGCGCCGTTAGACAGCGTAGGGAAAAACCTAACCAGCCGGACACCAACCACCCACTTCCCCCAAATCGACTATCGTCCCCCTCTGCCTACCCGCTCGAACTCGGTTCTCCTCTCGTGGCCACCGTGCAGCGGCGGCGGCTCTCCCGGTGATGGCAGGGACGGCCACGACCACTACTCTGTCGTTGATTCTACGGGCCCCTCCGCCAGTCCTCGCCCTCCCACGGTCTCCCCTGCTAGGGTTGCAGGGCGACGTTGGATCTGTCGTTGTTGGCATAAAGGTGAGCGACGAGCTAGGCGGCAGCAAGTTCAAGCCATCTGCGTACGACATCGGTTTGCGAGCGGTAGCAGGATTGGCCCAGGTCTGGAAGGCAAATCTTGCGCAGAGCCACCGCTTCACTTCCGGCCTAGGCGGCGTGGAGTGAGTCTTCCTCTGAGCTCTCTCTTGTGATTTATAATTTTTGTTCGTGTGATTTTTTTAATTTGAGCTTACAGAATGCTTAGCACTATATAATTGTTACTATATGTTTATACTTTGCTCTTATCCAACTAAATTTAGGAATTAGGGTTACATATATTATTTTGAATGTATGTGATTTGCTGGCTTGGGTACTGCATTTTAGGATGTATGGTTACTGAAATGTGCTGAATATAGTGCTGAGCTGAAGCTAGCACTACAGGAAACAGCTATTTTGCCGTCTGCCACGGCGGACGGCAAAGGCCTTTGCCGTCAGCCGCGGACGGCAAAAGGCTCCGGCAAAGTAGGCTACGGTAAACAGCTGCTTTGTCGTCTGCTTCCTGGCGGCTGACGGCAAAGAGAGCGGACGGCAATAATTGCGCTGTCAGTCCGTTAAGTGGCTAACGGCAGGCCTTTGCCGTCCGCCGCTGACGGCAAAATTTCTAGTGTCTTTGCCGTCCGCCGTATGATGTCATCTACACGTCACTAGATGGCAGGTTCTTTGCCGTCTGCCACTGATGGCAAAGTGCAGGTTCTTTGCCGTCTGCCACTGATGGCAAAGTGCAGGTTCTTTGCCGTCTGCCACTGATGGCAAAGTGCAGGTTCTTTGCCGTCTGCCACTGATGGCAAAGTCTTTGCCGTCTGCCACTGTAGGCAAACTGACCAAATGGGTCAGCTCCCAGGAAGCACAGTTGGCTGCCACGTGGCTTCTTTGCCGTCTGCGGCTGACGGCGAAGAGCCCGTTGCCGTCGGTGGCAGACGGCAAAGAGCCTGCATATTGGCTCTTTTTTCTGTTTTTTATTAAATCCAACAATTTTCATCACAAATATATATGACATATATAGATATATTTCACAGCAAACATATAAGATATATATGATATATATGACAACAATTTTCACAGCAAAGTGCAAACATATAAGATATCCATCCAACATGCAGAGTTCCATCATACATAGTGTTGGAAATATGCCCTAGAGGCAATAATAAATGGTTATTATTATATTTCTGTGTTCATGATAATAGTCTTTTATTCATGCTATAATTGTATTGTCCGGAAATCGTAATACATGTGTGAATACATAGACCACAACCTGTCCCTAGTAAGCCTCTAGTTGACTAGCTCGTTGATCAACAGATAGTCATGGTTTCCTGACTATGGACATAGGATGTCATTGATAACGGGATCACATCATTAGGAGAATGATGTGATGGACAAGACCCAACTTAAGCATAGCATAAAAGATCGTGTAGTTTCGTTTGCTAGAGCTTTTCCAATGTCAAGTATCTTTTCCTTAGACCATGAGATCGTGCAACTCCCGGATACCGTAGGAGTGCTTTGGGTGTGCCAAACGTCACAACGTAACTGGGTGACTATAAAGGTGCATTACGGGTATCTCCGAAAGTGTCTGTTGGGTTGGCACGGATCGAGACTGGGATTTGTCACTCCGTGTAAACGGAGAGGTATCTCTGGGCCCACTCGGTAATGCATCATCATAATGAGCTCAATGTGACTAAGGCGTTAGTCACGGGATCATGCATTGCGGTACGAGTAAAGAGACTTGCCGGTAACGAGATTGAACTAGGTATTGGGATACCGACGATCGAATCTCGGGCAAGTAACATACCGATTGACAAAGGGAATTGCATACGGATTGATTGAATCCTCGACACCGTGGTTCACCCGATGATATCATCGTGGAACATGTGGGAGCCAACATGGGTATCCAGATCCCGCTGTTGGTTATTGACCGGAGAGGCGTCTCGGTCATGTCTGCATGTCTCCCGAACCCGTAGGGTCTACACACTTAAGGTCCAGTCACGCTAGGGTTGTAGAGATATATGTATGCGGAAACCCGAAAGTTGTTCGGAGTCCCGGATGAGATCCCGGACGTCACGAGAGGTTCCGGAATGGTCCGGAGGTGAAGAATTATATATAGGAAGTCCAGTTTTGGCCACCGGGAAAGTTTCGGGGGTTATCGGTATTGTACCGGGACCACCGGAAGGGTCCCGGGGGTCCACCGGGTGGGGCCACCTGTCCCGGAGGGCCCCGTGGGCTGAAAGTGGAGGGGAACCAGCCCCTAGTGGGCTGGGGCGCCACCTTGGGCCTTCCCCCCATGCGCCTAGGGTTGGGAACCCTAGGGGGGGGGAGTTCCCCCTTGCCTTGGGGGGCAAGGCAACCCCTTCCCCCCTTGGCCGCCGCCCCCCCCTTGGAGATCCCATCTCCAAGGGCTGCGCACCCCCCCTTGGGGGCCTATATAAAGAGGGGGGGAGGGAGGGCAGCAGACCACAGCCTTTGGCGCCTCCCTCCTCCCCTACAACACCTCTCTCTCTCGCGCAGAAGCTCGACGAAGCCCTGCTGGAGAGCCGCTACATCCACCACCACGCCGTCGTGCTGTTGGATCTCCATCAACCTCTCCTTCCCCCTTGCTGGATCAAGAAAGGAGGAGACGTCGCTGCACCGTACGTGTGTTGAACGCGGAGGTGCCGTACGTTCGGCACTCGGTCATCGGTGATTTGGATCACGGCGAGTACGACTCCGTCATCCACGTTCATTGGAACGCTTCCGCTCGCGATCTACAAGGGTATGTAGATCCACTCATTTCCCCTCGTTGCTAGTAGACTCCATAGATGCATCTTGGTGAGCGTAGGAAAATTTTAAATTATGCTACGATTCCCAACAGTGGCATCATGAGCCAGGCCTATGCGTAGTTACTATGCACGAGTAGAACACAAAGAAGTTGTGGGCGTTGATGTTGCCAATTCTTCTTGCCGCTACTAGTCGTTTCTTGTTTCGGCGGCATTGTAGGATGAAGCGGCCCGGACCGACCTTACACGTACGCTTACGTGAGACAGGTTCCACCGACTGACATGCACTAGTTGCATAAGGTGGCTAGCGGGTGTCTGTCTCTCCTACTTTAGTCGGAACGGATTCGATGAAAAGGGTCCTTATGAAGGGTAAATAGAAATTGGCAAATCACGTTGTGGTCATACGTAGGTAAGAAATCGTTCTTGCTAGAAACCTACAAACCACGTAAAAACTTGCAACAACAATTAGAGGACGTCTAACTTGTTTTTGCAGCAAGTGATATATGTGATATGATATGGCCAGAAGATGTGATGAATGATATATGTGATGTATGAGATTGATCATATTCTTGTAATAGGAATCACGACTTGCATGTCGATGAGTATGACAACCGGCAGGAGCCATAGGAGTTGTCTTTATTATTTTGCATGACCTGCGTGTCATTGAATAACGCCATGTAATTTACTTTACTTTGTTGCTAAACGGTTAGCCATAGAAGTAGAAGTAATCGTTGGCGTGACAACTTCATGAAGACACAATGATGGAGATCATGATGATGGAGATCATGGTGTCATGCCGGTGACGAAGATGATCATGGTGCCCCGAAGATGGAGATCAAAGGAGCATGATGATATTGGCCATATCATGTCACTATTTGATTGCATGTGATGTTTATCATGTTTTTGCATCTTATTTGCTTAGAACGACGGTAGCAAGTAGGATGATCCCTTATAATAATTTCAAGAAAGTGTTCACCCTAACTGTGCACCGTTGCGAAGGTTCGTCGTTTCGAAGCACCACGTGATGATCGGGTGTGATAGATTCTTACGTTCGCATACAACGGGTGTTGACGAGCCTAGCATGTACAGACATGGCCTCGGAACACACGCAATACACTTAGGTTGACTTGACGAGCCTAGCATGTACAGACATGGCCTCGGAACACGGAGGACCGAAAGGTCGAGCATGAGTCGTATAGAAGATACGATCAACATGGAGATGTTCACCGATCTTGACTAGTCCGTCTCACGTGATGATCGGACACGGCCTAGTTGAGCTCGGATCATGTTTCACTTAGATGACTAGAGGGATGTCTGTCTGAGTGGGAGTTCATTAAATAATTTGATTATATGAACTTAATTATCATGAACTTAGTCTAAAAATCTTTACACTATGTATTGTAGATCAAATGGCCCACGTTGTCCTCAATTTCAACGCGTTCCTAGAGAAAACCAAGCTGAAAGATGATGGCAGCAACTATACGGACTGGGTCCGGAACCTGAGGCTCATCCTCATAGTTGCCAAGAAAGATTATGTCTTAGAAGCACCGCTAGGTGAAGCACCAATCCCTGAGAACCAAGACGTTATGAACGCTTGGCAGCAGCGTGCTGATGATTACTCCCTCGTTCAGTGCGGCATGCTTTACAGCTTAGAACCGGGTCTCCAAAAGCGTTTTGAGAAACATGGAGCATACGAGATGTTCGAGGAGCTGAAACTGGTTTTTCAAGCTCATGCCCGGGTCGAGAGATATGATGTCTCCGACAAGTTCTTCAGCTGTAAAATGGAGGAGAACAGTTCTGTTAGTGAGCACATACTCAGAATGTCTGGGTTGCACAACCGCTTGTCTCAGCTGGGAGTTAATCTCCCGGATGACGCGGTCATTGACAGAATCCTCCAGTCGCTTCCACCAAGCTACAAGAGCTTTGTGATGAACTACAATATGCAGGGGATGGAAAAGACCATTCCCGAGGTATATTCAATGCTGAAATCAGCGGAAGGGGAGATCAGAAAAGAACATCAAGTGTTGATGGTGAATAAAACCACTAAGTTCAAGAAGGGCAAGGGTAAGAAGAACTTCAAGAAGGACGGCAAGGGAGTTGCCGCGCCCGGTAAGCCAGTTACCGGGAAGAAGTCGAAGAATGGACCCAAGCCCGAGACTGAGTGCTTTTATTGCAAGGGAAGTGGTCACTGGAAGCGGAACTGCCCCAAATATTTAGCGGACAAGAAGAAGGCCGGCAACACCCAAGGTATATGTGATATACAAGTAATTGATGTGTACCTTACCAGTACTCGTAGTAGCTCCTGGGTATTTGATACCGGTGCGGTTGCTCATATTTGTAACTCAAATCAGGAACTACGGAATAAACGGAGACTGGCAAAAGACGAGGTGACGATGCGCGTCGGGAATGGTTCCAAGGTCGATGTGATCGCCGTCGGCACGCTACCTCTGCATCTACCCACGGGATTAGTTATAAACCTCAATAATTGTTATTTAGTGCCAGCTTTGAGCATGAACATTGTATCTGGATCTCGTTTAATTCGAGATGGCTACTCATTTAAATCTGAGAATAATGGTTGTTCTATTTATTTGAGAGATATGTTTTATGGTCATGCCCCGCTGGTCAATGGTTTATTCTTGATGAATCTCGAACGTGATGCTACACATGTTCATAGTGTGAATACCAAAAGATGTAAAGTTGATAACGATAGTCCCACATACTTGTGGCACTGCCGCCTTGGTCACATTGGTGTCAAGCGCATGAAGAAGCTCCATGCAGATGGACTTTTGGAGTCTCTTGATTACGAATCATTTGACACGTGCGAACCATGCCTCATGGGTAAGATGACCAAGACTCCGTTCTCCGGAACAATGGAGCGAGCAACCAACTTATTGGAAATCATACATACCGATGTGTGCGGTCCAATGAGTGTTGAGGCTCGCGGAGGATATCGTTATGTTCTCACTCTCACTGATGATTTAAGTAGACATGGGTATGTCTACCTAATGAAACACAAGTCTGAAACCTTTGAAAAGTTCAAGGAATTTCAGAGTGAAGTCGAGAATCAACGTGACAGGAAAATAAAATTCTTACGATCAGATCGTGGTGGAGAATATTTAAGTCACGAATTTGGTACACACTTAAGGAAATGTGGAATAGTTTCACAACTCACGCCGCCTGGAACACCTCAGAGAAATGGTGTGTCCGAACGTCGTAATCGCACTCTATTGGATATGGTGCGATCTATGATGTCTCTTACCGACTTACCTCTCTCATTTTGGGGTTATGCTTTAGAGACTGCCGCATTCACTTTAAATAGGGCACCGTCTAAATCCGTTGAGACGACACCGTATGAATTATGGTTTGGGAAGAAACCTAAGCTGTCGTTTCTAAAAGTTTGGGGATGCGATGCTTATGTCAAGAAACTTCAACCTGAAAAGCTCGAACCCAAATCGGAAAAATGCGTCTTCATAGGATACCCTAAGGAAACTATTGGGTATACCTTCTACCTCAGATCCGAAGGCAAGATCTTCGTTGCCAAGAACGGGTCCTTTCTAGAGAAGGAGTTTCTCTCGAAAGAATTGAGTGGGAGGAAAGTGGAACTTGATGAGGTGATAGTCACCCCTTCCGAACCGGAAAGTAGCGCAGCGCGGGAAAATGTTCCTGTGGTGCCTACACCGACTGGGGAGGAAGTTAATGATGATGATCATGAAACTTCAGATCAAGTCACTGAACTTCGTAGGTCCACAAGGACACGTTCCGCACCAGAGTGGTACGGCAACCCTGTCCTGGAAATCATGTTGTTAGACAACGGTGAACCTTCGAACTATGAAGAAGCGATGGCGGGCCCGGATTCCGACAAATGGCTAGAAGCCATGAAATCCGAGATAGAATCCATGTATGAAAACAAAGTATGGACTTTGACTGACTTGCCCGATGAGCGGCGAGCCATAGAAAACAAATGGATCTTTAAGAAGAAGACGGACGCAGATGGTAATGTGACCATCTACAAAGCTCGACTTGTCGCTAAGGGTTATCGACAAGTTCAAGGGGTTGACTACGATGAGACTTTCTCACCCGTAGCGAAGCTGAAGTCCGTCCGAATCATGTTAGCAATTGCCGCATACTATGATTATGAGATATGGCAGATGGACGTCAAAACGGCATTCCTTAACGGCTTCCTTAAGGAAGAGTTGTATATGATGCAGCCGGAAGGTTTTGTCGATCCTAAGAATGCTAACAAAGTATGCAAGCTCCAGCGCTCAATCTATGGGCTGGTGCAAGCATCTCGGAGTTGGAACATTCGCTTTGATGAGATGATCAAAGCGTTTGGGTTTACACAGACTTATGGAGAAGCCTGTGTTTACAAGAAAGTGAGTGGGAGCTCTGTAGCATTTCTCATATTATATGTGGATGACATATTATTGATGGGAAATGATATAGAATTCTTGAAAAGTATAAAGGCCTATTTGAATAAGTGTTTTTCAATGAAGGACCTTGGAGAAGCTGCTTACATATTAGGCATCAAGATCTATAGAGATAGATCAAGACGCCTCATTGGTCTTTCACAGAGTACATACCTTGACAAGATATTGAAGAAGTTCAGTATGGATCAGTCCAAGAAGGGGTTCTTGCCTGTATTGCAAGGTGTGCAATTGAGCACGGCTCAATGCCCGACCACGGCAGAAGATATAGAAGAGATGAGTGTCATCCCCTATGCCTCGGCCATAGGGTCTATTATGTATGCCATGCTGTGTACCAGACCTGATGTAAACCTTGCCGTAAGTTTGGTAGGAAGGTACCAAAGTAATCCCGGCAAGGAACACTGGACAGCGGTCAAGAATATCCTGAAGTACCTGAAAAGGACTAAGGATATGTTTCTCGTTTATGGAGGTGACGAAGAGCTCGTCGTAAAGGGTTACGTCGACGCTAGCTTCGACACAGATCCGGATGACTCGAAGTCACAGACCGGATACGTGTATATTTTGAATAGAGGAGCAGTAAGCTGGTGCAGTTGCAAGCAAAGCGTCGTGGCGGGATCTACATGTGAAGCGGAATACATGGCAGCCTCGGAGGCAGCACAGGAAGCAGTCTGGATGAAGGAGTTCATTACCGACCTAGGGGTGATTCCCAATGCGTCGGGCCCAATGACTCTCTTATGTGACAACACTGGAGCTATTGCCCTTGCGAAGGAGCCCAGGTTTCACAGGAAGACCAGGCATATCAAGCGTCGCTTCAACTCCATTCGTGAAAGTGTTCAAAATGGAGACATAGATATTTGTAAAGTACACACGGACCTGAATGTAGCAGATCCGTTGACTAAACCTCTCCCTAGGGCAAAACATGATCAACACCAGGACGCAATGGGTGTTCGATTCATCACAATGTAACTAGATTATTGACTCTAGTGCAAGTGGGAGACTGTTGGAAATATGCCCTAGAGGCAATAATAAATGGTTATTATTATATTTCTGTGTTCATGATAATAGTCTTTTATTCATGCTATAATTGTATTGTCCGGAAATCGTAATACATGTGTGAATACATAGACCACAACCTGTCCCTAGTAAGCCTCTAGTTGACTAGCTCGTTGATCAACAGATAGTCATGGTTTCCTGACTATGGACATAGGATGTCATTGATAACGGGATCACATCATTAGGAGAATGATGTGATGGACAAGACCCAACTTAAGCATAGCATAAAAGATCGTGTAGTTTCGTTTGCTAGAGCTTTTCCAATGTCAAGTATCTTTTCCTTAGACCATGAGATCGTGCAACTCCCGGATACCGTAGGAGTGCTTTGGGTGTGCCAAACGTCACAACGTAACTGGGTGACTATAAAGGTGCATTACGGGTATCTCCGAAAGTGTCTGTTGGGTTGGCACGGATCGAGACTGGGATTTGTCACTCCGTGTAAACGGAGAGGTATCTCTGGGCCCACTCGGTAATGCATCATCATAATGAGCTCAATGTGACTAAGGCGTTAGTCACGGGATCATGCATTGCGGTACGAGTAAAGAGACTTGCCGGTAACGAGATTGAACTAGGTATTGGGATACCGACGATCGAATCTCGGGCAAGTAACATACCGATTGACAAAGGGAATTGCATACGGATTGATTGAATCCTCGACACCGTGGTTCACCCGATGATATCATCGTGGAACATGTGGGAGCCAACATGGGTATCCAGATCCCGCTGTTGGTTATTGACCGGAGAGGCGTCTCGGTCATGTCTGCATGTCTCCCGAACCCGTAGGGTCTACACACTTAAGGTCCGGTCACGCTAGGGTTGTAGAGATATATGTATGCGGAAACCCGAAAGTTGTTCGGAGTCCCGGATGAGATCCCGGACGTCACGAGAGGTTCCGGAATGGTCCGGAGGTGAAGAATTATATATAGGAAGTCCAGTTTTGGCCACCGGGAAAGTTTCGGGGGTTATCGGTATTGTACCGGGACCACCGGAAGGGTCCCGGGGGTCCACCGGGTGGGGCCACCTGTCCCGGAGGGCCCCGTGGGCTGAAAGTGGAGGGGAACCAGCCCCTAGTGGGCTGGGGCGCCACCTTGGGCCTTCCCCCCATGCGCCTAGGGTTGGGAACCCTAGGGGGGGAGTTCCCCCTTGCCTTGGGGGGCAAGGCAACCCCTTCCCCCCTTGGCCGCCGCCCCCCCCTTGGAGATCCCATCTCCAAGGGCTGCGCACCCCCCCTTGGGGGCCTATATAAAGGGGGGGGAGGGAGGGCAGCAGACCACAGCCTTTGGCGCCTCCCTCCTCCCCTACAACACCTCTCTCTCTCTCGCGCAGAAGCTCGACGAAGCCCTGCTGGAGAGCCGCTACATCCACCACCACGCCGTCGTGCTGTTGGATCTCCATCAACCTCTCCTTCCCCCTTGCTGGATCAAGAAAGGAGGAGACGTCGCTGCACCGTACGTGTGTTGAACGCGGAGGTGCCGTACGTTCGGCACTCGGTCATCGGTGATTTGGATCACGGCGAGTACGACTCCGTCATCCACGTTCATTGGAACGCTTCCGCTCGCGATCTACAAGGGTATGTAGATCCACTCATTTCCCCTCGTTGCTAGTAGACTCCATAGATGCATCTTGGTGAGCGTAGGAAAATTTTAAATTATGCTACGATTCCCAACACATAGTTCCATCACATATGTTCCATCCAACTAGCAAGTTCCATCATACATAGCATAGTTCATCCAACTACCAAGATACATGCATAGTTCAACGATACAAAAGAAACAGAGAAAGGGATAAGGAGCACTCCATCTATGCAAGCTTTCATCAAGTGAATGAAATCTGCAAAATGAAAAATAAGAAAGTTAGAAATAGGTGACTAGAACAAGAAGAGTATGTCATTTATGGGCTAACTTACGTGAAATGGATCATATATGAGCTAACTAAGTTGAAATGGGTCGTTTATGCGCTAACTAAGGTCAAATGGATCGTTTTTGAGGTAACTAAGGTGAAATGGATCGTTTTTTAGCTCACTTAGGTCAAATGGATCATTTATGAGCTAACTTAGTTGAAATGGATCGTTTTTTAGCTAACTTTGTTGAAATGGATCATTTTTGAGCTAATTTAGTTGAAATGGATCTTTTTGAGCTAACTTTGTTGAAATGGATCATTTATGAGCTAATTTAGTTGAAATAGATCTTTTTGAGCTAACTTAGGTGAAATGGATCATTTAAGAGCTAATTTAGGTGAAATGGATCGTTTTTAGCTCACTTAGGTCAAATGGATCATTTATGAGGTAAATTAGTTGAAATGGATCGTTTATGAGATAACCTAGGTAAGATGGGTCATTTTGGAGTTAACCTAGGTGAAATGGGCCATTTTAAAGCTAACGTAGGTAAAATGGATCATTTAGGAGCTAATCTAGGTAAAATGGGTCATTTTTGAGCTAACTTGGATGAACTGCATCATTTATAAGCTAACCTAGGTAAAATGGGTCATTTTGGAGGAAAAGAAGCTAACTCTAGGTCATTATGGTAAGCATATTGGAGGAAATAAAGCTAAGTCTAGGTCTTTATGCATTTGTTAAGCAAAACACTAGAGAAACTTACCGTGATCAGGGAGGTGTAGGAGCGGGGTGGCTAGTGCCGCTACCTGGAGAAGGATCGTGCGATGCGTTTCTGGAGATAAGCTGCACCAAAGATCATTTCCAACGTCTCGTTAGCATTATGACACTCAAATGTTAAGACTAGCAAGTAATGTCCATTCAAATTAAACTCACCGTGCTCCCAGGAGCAATCACTGGCATCGGCGGAGCGGGCTGACCGGACTTCTCGCACACAGACTGCACATTTGGTTTTCACAACAGAGTCATACTAGTTAGTAATAAGACTCAAATGTTAAGACTAGCAAGTAATCTGCAAAAAAGACTTACCACAAGGAGCTCGTACATGGCCCTTGCCTGCATGTCATTCCGTGCCCTCTCCTCCTCCATCATCTTTCTCGTCCTCTCCTCCATCTCCCGCTGCCTCTCCGCCGCCTCCGCCAGAAGTTTCTCCGTTCTATCTCTCTCAGTCTGTATAGCAGCCTGCAACACCACTCACATGACCATTTGTAATCATTGATGGAAGCGCACACAATGTAATGGAGAAAGATAACTGAGTACATATCACTAACCTTGATGGCGAGTTGCACTGGCCGTTCACGAGGCCTTATCTCAGGAGCGGAGCTCGACTGGCGCGCCTTGATCTCCGGGAGAGTGCTAGGACAACGGATAAGTCCATCTCCAATGGCTATGGAGCCATGGGACCTCCCTCCACCATATATCATCACCAGCTCTGGATCAATGGGACCCTGGCTCGGGTTAAAGTCCTCCCCTTTCCTCGCCTTCCCCTCATCTCTATATCTCACGAGCTTGTTGTGGGAGGAGATGTTGGTGAAGTTGTTTGCATCATCGAGGTCAGACTGAGAGAAAGCCTTGACTTTCTTGAAAGAGGCAGTGTGGGCCATGGCATACAGGTCGTACACCTCTGGCACCTTATCCGCCTTATTGTAGCGTGCCTGAAAGAGAGAAACAATGAAAATTAGTAATTAAAGGGCTCAAGCTAGCATGATGAATGAATTGCATGAATCATGAAGCAAACCACATACCCAGTTGCGCCCGAACTGATATAAGTTGGAGCTGCCTTGATGGTGTGGCACACCTTCCATTTGGGCACGTTTGTCCTTGGCCTCGTTGTGGAGGGCTAGCCATTCTTTTGAGCACCACTCATCGACCAACACCTCCCAACAATCCATCCGATCCGCACACCATCTCGGAGGCGCCTAAGTTAGCAAATAGAAACTTGAGCGCTACGGCTAAGAATTACTAAATGAAGGAACTTAAGTAGAAGGCCTTAAGAATTACCTTCATGTACTGCTCCTTACTCAGGAACTTATCGCGGCACGCCGGCTTGGTCTTCTTGATACCACGCAAGGCATAGTAGTCTCGAACAGCCTGCACCCGAGCCTCGTGCCGTAAGTTCTGGAGTAGGCGCTTGCAGACGTTCTGGATAACATTTGCCGCGTCCTCCTCGTATCCCTCCTCACACCTGTAGAATGTCTGCAATCAAATGAGACAATATTGATTAGTACAATTAATAACTAGCTAGTTGAAGATTTTGAAATGTGTAAAGGAGAAATTACCCAGAACGTCCTGATCACCATGTCTGCCCTCGTGTCGCACACGACACCGTCGATAATGACATCCAGCGGGGCCGGGGCAGCCACGTAGTGCTCCCAGCTCAACCCAAGCTCTGGAAGCCGACCCTCACCAGGCAACATGACAAACCCCGGGAAGTTTTGCCGGCAAAGAACTCCAAGGATGGAGTTGGGCCGGCGGACACTATGATGGTGGTCCCAACCCCTGCAGCATGACAAGGCCAACGCATTAGTTATTTGAAGAAACGTGAATGCAGAAGGTACAAAAATATTAAATGCACTTACGTACCTCTCCCCATCAGGGAAAATCAACCACCTCTGCTCGTGGGTCGCCAGCACGGACGGGAGCCGTGTAGCACCACGCTGGTAGACGGTGCCACCCTCCTCCTCAAGATCAGTCGGCTCCCCGCCATCATCAGCATGGCCACTCGGCTCCTCGGGCTGATCCGGCCAGGTACCCCATCCGGACGTGTGCTCCTCCGGGGTCTCGTGGGCCGAAGGCCAGTCGGCCCGAGGCTCGTGGGCCCAAGACCCGTGGACCGGAGGCTCGTGGACCGGAGTCCGTGTAGCCTCCTCCTCGGACGAGTCCACCCTAGCAGTCACGTGCTCGGGTGAAACAGCTGGGGGTGGCGGCGAGGAAGGCGTCGTAGCAGTCACCCTACCTCCTCTCCCGCGACCATGTGCCCCACCTCCTCTCTTCCGACCTCGTCCCCTGCTGGGCACCGCGGTCGACGAAGAAGGGCCCGGCGGTGTGGACATACTGTCCAGCAACGCTCGGCGGAGAGGTGCGTCTGGAATCGAAGACCTCAGACCACGCGCCGACGAAGAAGGGGCCTTGGCGCGCTCCCGACCAGCGCCCACCATCTTTCAACACCTGCCATGACAAACAGTAAACGAAATTAGTACAACATAAAAAAAAGACCGACATGAATAATAATATGTCTATCACTTAAGTGTATCATCATCAAGTACAACATTAAAAAATTTAATACCTGACACTACTAATAATCTCGATCAGTATCATCAATAAATGCATAATCATCATCATCACTATAATCAATGACGGGCTCATAGGGTTCAATGGCATCAACATGTGGAAGGCCACCTTGACGTAATCAGTCAAGCAATGACAGGTCATCCGCAGCAGTAACCTCTTCTTGTTCCGGCTCTTCTTGTTCCTCCTCTGGGGTGATGTCGGATTCACTGTCGCTGTCTACTTCAATGTTTTGGGGTGAAGTATAGCGTTTCTTGAAACGCTTTTTGGAAAGACGTGTCTCTTGGAAGAATTCTCCTTCATATGTGTCTGGGTTAATGTGAGGTTCATAATCCTCTCAGTTGGGTAGCACCAACGATTTTGCACGGCCCCCCCCCCAATCTTGCCTCGGTCGGGAGATGCAAAATCAAATGTTGCATTGGATTAAAGAATCCCGGTGGAAAGATCTTCCCTAACTTGCAGATCAACTCCGGCGCCAACTCTTCCATTTCTTCTAGCAGGCCAGGCGATAGTTCTTTCGCACAAAGAACACGGAAGAAATAGCTGAGTTCTGCCAGTACTAGCCATTCATCCTCAGGGATGAAGCCACGCAACATCACCGGCATTACCCGCTCAATCCATATGTGCCAATCATGACTCTTGAGACCAAATATCTTCAATTTATCAAGACTGGCTCCCCTCTGTAGATTCGCTGCATACCCATCGGGGAACATCAACTGCATTTTCACCCACAAGATAATTTCCCTCATAGTTGGCCTTCCAAGATTGAACCATGCCTTTGGCTTCGTCCAGTTCTGCTTTCCTTTTGGTTCTTTCATGTTTTGTAACGGCCTATCACATGGCGCCTCCAGATCGACTCTAGCCTTAGTATTATCCTTGGACTTCCCATCTATGCCGAACAATGTACCAAAAAGTGCCTCGGCGATATTATTCTCAGTGTGCATCACGTCGATGTTGTGTGGGCAAAGGAGGTCTTTGAAGTAAGGCAGATCCCATAAGCATGTTTTGTGAGTCCAGGCGTGCTTAGAATTATACCCCTTGAAGTACCCTGGACGCTCTGGATCAGGCTCGAGAGCGTTTAACTGATCCAGGGTCTGTTGGCCTGTCAATGCAGGTGGTGCAGAGTTTTTGACAACTCTACCTCTGATGAAGTTCTTCTTGTCTTTCCTGAACTTATGGCGAGGATTCAGGAACTGTCTATGCATGTCGAAGCAAGAAAACTTGCGACCGGCCTGAAGCCAACGAAACTCAAGAGCTCCCTTGCATGTGGGGCACGGGAACCTTCCATGCACACACCAGCCAACGAATAGCGCATACGCCGGCAAGTCATGCGTCGAGTACATGTACCAGACACGCATTATGAAGTTCCGTTTGCTATAGGCATCGTATGTCTTGAACCCATTATCCCACGCTTCCTGCAATTCGTCCTTAAGCGGTTGCATGTACACATTCATATTTTTCCCCGGATAGTTGGGCCCTGGAATTATCAACGTCAGGAAAATGTTCTTTCTTTGCATAATCTGTCCGGGGGGGATTGAGTGGAAAGACAAATACGGGCCAACAACTGTATTGGGCTGCCGTCATACCAAACACACTGAACCCATCCGTGCTGATGCCGACTCGAGGATGCCTCGGATCTGCCGCTTTGTCACCATGTAATTCATCAAACTTTTTCCACGCAACACCATCCGATGTGTGTACAATCATCAAATTCCCATCTGCATCTAGTTCGGTTCTTTTGCCCGTTTTGTGCCATGTCATCTGTCTGGCCGTCTCTTCGACCATGAAAAGACGTTGAAGTCTTGGTACGATTGGCATATACCGAAGAACACTAACGGGGATTTTGGTCTGTGTCTTCTCACCCATACCGTTGTCTACCACAACATACCTGAAAGACTTGCAAATGGGACAATAGTTCAAGTCCGCATAGTCAAGCCTAAACAAGACACATCCTTTCTCACAGGCATGTATGTTATCATAGGGCATCTTCAGTGCACGGAGGATTTTGTCCGACTGGTACAGGTTTGCAGGCATTACATGGCCTTTGGGTAGAAAGCGTCGAAATACTGTCATCATTGCATCGTAGCATTCTCTGCCCAAGTTGAACTGAGCCTTCAGAGCCATTACTTGTGAGATGGCATCCAACTGACAAAGCTCAGTGTGCTCATGGAGCGGACATTTTGAAGACTCCAACATTTCATTGAAGGCCTTTGCAGATTCCTCCATCTCCTCGTCCGAATCCCGAGCATCATCAAAGTCTTGCACCATGTTTTCCATCCCGGTACCATGCTCGTCGGTGCGACGACGATCCACCTCAGCTCGGTCACGTTGGGCAGACTCACCATGAAATGTCCACACCGTATAATCGGGCGTAAAACCACTCTTCTGCAGGTGTTTGCCCATTTCAGCCTCTGTCCTCTTTTCCCAATTGCCGCACCGTAAACAGGGGCACCAGGTTTTCCTCTGGCCATTTGCAAATGCGGCTCGCACAAACCCCTTGGTTTTTGTGAACCATTCAGTGCTCCATTTGTTCTGACCAGTGTGACCGGTGTACATCCACGCACGATCACTCATCTTGACTTTCAGAGCTACTAGACACACAACAAATATATATATATATATATATATATATATATATATATATATATATATAATTCACCATGTATATATTCATCAGTTGATCTACTTTGTCAATTTTATTACGTACATGCAACCTACACTCTAATAGGTAATTATAGGTCCTAATCCCACCCGAGTATGTTTAGATTGGGTTCATTTTCCCATGCTATGCTCCGGATCCTACGCAAAATTTCGGCAGCACCTCCCCGATGTTCTCCTGATACACGTCTCTGCAATAAACAGAGAGGATGTGTACCCGGAGAACAACAGGGGAGGCACTGACGAAATTTATGCGTCGGATCCAGAGCAAAGCATATGGGAAAACGAACCCAATCTAAACATACTCGGGCTGTCCATGGATAGCGTTGGACAATTCGAAAGAATCAAGGTTATAAATATGCAAATGCATGCATATTTATAACTATGACGCTTTCGAACGGGAGACACATATTGATTACGCATACTGATGATTCAAGACACATATGTAGCTAGCTATCAAGTTTCATCGAAATAGATCAAATAATTAATGGGGGAGGAGGACATGTCATTTGTGCTCACCCACGAACGAAGGGGCAGAGCTCGTCAAACGCACGGCGAGGTCGTCGAACACCAAACCTCGCAGCGATGAAACAACTGCACATTTAAAACTACCCGATCAACACAATTATATATGATATTTTTCATAACAAAATCGAAAGATATATGACCTAACTAATAATTCACAAATATATGACCCCGTCGGCTTCTGGAAGGCCAAAGAACACCTTTTCGGGAGGTGTCGGGGGTCGGGGTGTCGTGTCGGTCTCGGGGTGCCGTGTCGGGGTCGGGGTCGGGGTCTCGGGGTCGGGGTGTCGGGTCGGGGTCGGGGTGCCGTGTCGGTGTCGGGGTCGGGGTGTCGGGTCAGGCTCGGGGTCGGGGTGTCGGGGCCGGGGTCGGGGTCTCGGGTCGGGGTGCCGGGTCGGGGTCGGGGTGCCGTGTCGGTGTCGGGGTCGGGGTGTCGGGTCAGGCTCGGGGTCGGGGTCGGGGTCGGGGTCGGGGTCGGGGTCGGGGTCGGGGTCGGGGTCTCGGGGTCGGGGTGTCGGGGTCGGGGTCGGGGTCACGGGGTCGGGGTGCCGGGTCGGGGTCGGGGTGCCGTGTCGGTGTCAGGGTCGGGGTGTCGAGGTCGGGGTGTCGGGTCAGGCTCGGGGTCGGGGTCTCGGGGTCGGGGTGCCGGGTCGGGGTCGGGGTGCCGTGTCGGTGTCGGGGTCGGGGTGTCAGGTCAGGCTCGGGGTCGGGGTCTCGGGGTCGGGGTGCCGGGTCGGGGTGTCGGGTCGGGGTGCCGTCTTGAGGTCGGGGTGTCGGGTCGGGGTCGGGGTGCCGTGTCGGTGTCGGGGTAAGGGTGGGTGTGGTGTCAGGGTGTCGGTGTCGGGGTGTCGTGTCGGTGTCGGGGTCGGGGTCTCGGGGTCGGGGTCAGGGTGCCGTGTCGGTGTCGGGGTCAGGGTGTCGGGTCAGGCTCGGGGTCGGGGTGCCGGGTCGGGGTCGGGGTGCCGTGTCGGTGTCGGGGTCGGGGTGTCGGGTCAGGCTCGGGGTCGAGGTGTCGGGGTCGGGGTTGGGGTCGGGGTGTCGGGGTCGGGGTCGGGTTGTCGTGTCGGGGTGCCGGGTCGGGGTCGGGGTGCCGTGTCGGGTCGGGTTTTTTTCCTCTTTTTTCCTTTTCTTCTTCTTCCTATTCTTCCTTTTCTTCCTCTTCTTCTTTTTTCTTCTCCTCCTCCTCTTCTTCTTCTTCCTTTCCTTTTTCCTCTTCTTCTTCTCCTCCTCTCCTCTTTTTTCTTCTTCTTCTTCCTCTTCTTCTTTTTTCTTCTCCTCCTCCTCTTCTTCTTCTTCCTTTCCTTTTTCCTCTTCTTCTTCTCCTCCTCTCCTCTTTTTTCTTCTTCTTCTTCTTCCTCTTCTTCTTTTTTCTTATCCTCCTCCTCTTCTTCTTCTTCCTTTCCTTTTTCCTCTTCTTCTTCTCCTCCTCTCCTCTTTTTCTCTTCTTCTTCTTCTTTCCTCAAACTAAAATAAACCTAAAACTAAGCCTAAAACTAAAACTAAACTAAAACTAAACCTAAAACTACAACTAAAACTAAATCTAAACTAAAACTAAAACTAAAAAGGAAAAAAACAGAACAAAACAGAAAAAAAAGGGGGGCTCACCTGGGGCGCAGGGCCGGTGGAGGAGGGGAGCGGGGCGGTGGAGGAGGCGGCCTGGGGCGGCGGGGGGCCGGGCCCGGGCGGCGGGGGGGGGGGGCGGGGCGGCGGGGGGCCGGGGCGGGGCGGTGGAGGAGGCGGCCTGGGGCGGCGGGGGGCCGGGCCCGGGGCGGCGGTGGGGCGCGGGGTGGCGGGGGGCCGGGGCGCGAGGGGGGCCGGGGCGGGGGGCCGGGGCGGTGGGGCGGCGGGGAGCCGGGGCGGCGGGGGCAACGGGGCGGCGGCGCGCGGCGGGCGACGGCGGCGGGGTGGGAGGAGAGAACGGCCGGCGAGGAGAGAAAGTGAGTAACGGGCGGGGGGTACGGGCCGTTAGGTAGTGCCCTCTTTGCCGTCCGCTTTTTGCCTCTTTGCCGTCTGCTAGCGGACGGCAAAGAGGTGGCCCGTTAAGTTTTTCCCAAACGGGCGGGGGGTGGGGGCCACCTCACTCTTTGCCGTCCGCCAGCGGACGGCAAAGATTCTTTGCCGTCTGCTGGCAGACGGCAAAGAGCTCGCAGATGGCAAAGAGCTTCTTTGTCGTCTGCCCTTTCTTTGCCGTCTGCTTTTGGGTAGCTGATGGCAAAGAGCTTCTTTGTCGTCAGCTAGCAGACGGCAAAGAGCTGGCAGATGGCAAATTAGCTGATTCCAGTAGTGTAGTGTTAACTGAATATAATGTACATTATATTTATTGTTAACTGAATGTAGTGCTAACTAAGTTTGTTTTGAACTGAATTTTATTTGATCTGAATGTAGTGTTAAGTGAAATTGCATTTTAAATGAATTTGCTTTGAACCTAACTTTTTGTTAACTAAATTTACTGGTAATTGAACTTGTTGTTAATTGTAGTTTAGATGAAGATGAACCATGGGATGTGAGGTTCCATTTCCAAGTCTGTTGCAATTTACTGGTAATATAACATCTATCAGTTTGTTAGCAATTATTGGGATAGAGTGTTATGATCCGAAAGATTCCATGTATTGTGTGAAGCAAGAGGGTGTAGGAATGTCAGGGATGAGGTTAATCAAATCTGAAGAAGATGTTGAAGAAATGATGATATTGTATGAGGACAAGAGGTGTGTTACAATCACAATTATGAAAGAAAGAGAGTCAGATATGCCAAACTTGCAGATCAACATTAATTGGAGATGGATGTGATAACCAGATTCCAATTTCTGAGATTTGTTCTCCTAAGGTCTATAGTATAGATGATGCAGGTGTGGTCTATGAAAGTCGGACCAGTGAACAATCAGAAGAAGCATCTTGTTCTAGTCCAATTATTAGTGTTCACACAGAAGACTCATTTGGAGAATATCTTATCACTCAGGAGAGTTGCAATGTGAGGAAGGGGAAAAATATTCCAGGTGTTAGAGAGATAGATGATTTCCTTAATGAGTTTGATGACATGCCAATAGTGCAAGAAGAAGATAACACGGAGGGACAAGAGAACATGGAGGAAGAATATAACATGGAGATAGAAGAAAACATGGATGAGGGGGAGTTGATGGATTTTGACAGCTCTGATTCTGAGCAAGAGGGGGAGGATGCAAACCTACACCAGAAAATAAAAGATCTGAAGAGGAAGAGGGTTTTTGAATGTGATTCTGAGCTAGAAGATTTTTTTGTGAGCCTGATGAGGAGGAGGAAGAAGAGGGCGTTGTTGAACGAGCACCGTACCTTTGGGGAAATTTCCCATTAGAAGAGGATCCACAACAATATATCATTGTAGTTCAGAAGCAAAACTAGAGGAATACTATGTTCCATTATTTGATGAGGATACAGATGAGGAACTTGTTGTTGATTCAGATGAAGAAGTTGTGTTCTACTACTCCTCATCTGGCTGAAAGTCAAGGGCAAAGAAGAGAAAGGCCGGGAAATGGTAAGATGAGAACAGGCTTGTACCACAGGAGCAAATATGCTGGCAGATGTGTTTTACTGATGTTTATCACTTCAGGAGAGCTCTAGTTAACCTGCATGTCACTCAAAGGAGGAACTTTTATTACCACAAGAACAACAAAGACAGGGTAATAGTTGACTGTCTTGAGAAAGATTGTCCCTTTCACATGGTTGCATCTGTTATTGCAAATGAAAAAACATTTTGTATTAGGAAGTTGCAATTAGAGCATGCATGTGCTCCAAGTGGTGAGAATTGTAAGATTCCTGCTAGATTTGTGGCCAAATTAGTTGAGGACAGCTTCAGGGCAGATCCAAAAGCAGGAATTGAGACTGTGATAGACAAGACAAATGAGAAGTTTGGTGTGGTGGTTGGGAAGATGAAGGCTTACAGGGCAAGGCGGCAAGCTCTTGGTGTGGTAAGCGGTGATCAGGAAGCACGGTA
Source organism: Triticum aestivum (assembly GCF_018294505.1). Taxonomy (NCBI): domain Eukaryota; kingdom Viridiplantae; phylum Streptophyta; class Magnoliopsida; order Poales; family Poaceae; genus Triticum; species Triticum aestivum. The sequence continues at coordinate 6,885,797 of NC_057799.1, read as the reverse complement.
TACCAGAATCAGAGACTATCTTCAGGTTGTGTGGATATAAACCCTGGAAGCAAATGCATTGTGACAACTAGAGTTGTGAAAGAGCATCCAAGCAAAAAAACCTAGATTCTGTAGACCTTTCATTCGTCTGGTAGCTCAGAGAGATGGGTTTCTGAAATGTTGTAGACCTTCCATAGGGATGTTACTGTGCAATGCACATATATACATTTATGGTCTTGTGAAGTTTATTATGGCCTAGTGTAGTATATTATGGTCTTCTGAAGTTTACTATGGTCTTGTGTGCTGATTTTTAGGTCTACTAGATGGTTGCTTTGTGAAGTTGAACACAGGTCAACAAATCCTAACTGTTATAGGTAGAGATGGAAACAATAACATCTATCCATTGGCTTTTGGAGTAGTTGAGAAGGAAGATACCCCAAGTTGGTGTTGATTGTTAACTCAGCTGAAGATAGCTATTGGCGGAGAATCGGGAGAATTTTGGGAATAAATAATTATTTCAAATAGACAGAAGGTAAACTAAGAGTTGTTATGTTTCTGATGAACTTATTGTGGTTGTTGAATATCATGTTGAACTTGATATGTGTAGAATGTGGTGCTACCAGGTGCAATGACCTATTTCAGTTTCTTTGTTATCAACTTATTAATGCACTGAACAAATCATGCTGAACATGTTCTTTAAAATGGGCATAATGTGGTGTTGCCATCAAAATGAGCATAATGTTGATTGTGGTGTTGCCATCAAAATGAGCATAATGATCATATCGTTTACCTAAAGAGTTTATTTTGTTGTCGAGGATTGTTGAGAGGCTAGGGGGTTAAACAATGGGGTTCATTTCATCGTCAAGGGTTGTCGAGAGGCTAGGGGTTAAACAATAGGGTTTATTTTGTCGTCGAGGGTTGCCGAGAGGCTAGGGGTTAAACAATAGGATACCACAATGCATATGGTGAACACAATTCAATTGACAACATCACATTTCATTTCATCCATCATCATAATTAATATCAATACAACACAATTCATTCCAACCAACATCACATTTCCAAACATAATAAATATTCTAAGGTTCAGATAGGATCGCTATAGTCTTCACCATACATAGTTTAACAAATAACAAACAACCTACGAGCCACCATACATAATACCTACATATTACATTTACTCATGACAAATTTCCTTGATTCTCCTTCTCCTACTCTTGTTCTCCTCCCCAGCCTTCAGCAAATCAGCTATGATATACTCTAGCCTTTTCTTCTCTTACTTCACATGTTCCATACCTTGATCTGCTACAACCTTCTTCCAATTGCTAATCAGATCATCATTGCTCTGCTTAATCACTTGAAGTGTTGTCCTAAGTTCCATAGTTTGTTTCTTAAGCTTAGCCCTTTCTTCCTGGGCTTCAACTACAACTTTCTCTACATCACCATCCTCCATATTCTTCTGGTAATTCTCCCTCATCACATTATTGTGATTTGTTGCAAAAAAATGGCTTGTTTCTTTGATGTTGTTGTGATACTTCTCATGTATTAATCTATTCTCTTCTGGTAGCTTCAGTATCACCTTTTTTTATAAAATTTCAACCTCTTTGGTGCTCTGGTCATACATATCACATAGCTTGCGCAGTGCATTCTTCATTGCTTCAGACCATTCTAGGTCAAATCTACTCGATCAGACCACAGTTGTCACCTTCCTGTAATAATAAAATTGCTAAGCTTTCAGTGCTAAACATTGATTAAACCTGACACAAACAATACTTAGTACTAAGCTTTTAGTACTAAGCAAATTGACTAGAATTGCATCAAATGTTCAGTTAACCAACAAACATATATGGTTCATATATCAATCTGCACCTAAAACCTACAGTCAGCGTTAATGCCTTGGAACACAACAGTCCTCTCCACTATCCTCATTAGCGCATCCATAAAACCTACTACCAGTGTTAATGCCTTGGAACACAACATTCCTCTGCACCGGCACCTTGTGACTGCACATCGGTCCTCCGGCAACAATGTCGCACCACTCCGGATCAACAATGGTCTATGGGATCTACAAGAGTTCAGATAGAGCAAATGCTCAAATACCAAATCAAATCAGCCAAAAAAACCTCAGATCAAAAAACCTAACCCCAATTGCAGAGGAAAACTCAGGTAGGATTCATCCACGTATGAGTTGAACAATGGGGAAACTGAGCCATCACTGCTAGTTTCGTGTCCTTCCAGGAAACAATGGCTGCGGCGGGCGGCGATGAGGATGAGCGGCAGAAGTGGGGGCGCGGGCGTCAGTGGCAGAGAAGTACCTGAGAGAGAGGGGAATGTCCGAATGGGTTGGGGTTCGACCGGCTTCTTAGTTTTATCCCTACGCCATCTAATGGTGCGTCACGGGCGCATCTCACCGGTTGGGGAACATTGCATGAGACAAAAAAATTCTACGTTCACCAAGATCAATCTAGGAGATGCACATCTACGAGAGGAAAGATTGGGTCCACATACCCTTGTAGATCGCTAAGCGAAAGCATTAATAAACACGGTTGATGTAGTCGAACGTCTTCACAATCCAATCACGATCCGTCCACGAACTCCCGATGAAGTGCCAAACGGACGACACCTCCGAGTTTAGCACACGTGCGGCTCGGCGGCGTCCTCTCCTTCTTGATCCAACAAGCGAGAGAGAGGAGGTAGATGAGATCGAGACCAACACGATGGTATGGTGGTGGTGGTGGTGGCAGAATTCCAGCAGGGCTTCGCCAAGCGCGTACTGTTGAAACGTGGGAGGAGTTGGGAGAGGTAACAGGCAACGGTCAAAGGGTGGCTCCCCGAACGCCTCCCCACCTTTATATAGGCGTGGAGGGGGTTGGTGGCTTGCCCTCCAAGGCCCTAGGGTTGTTGGCAAAAGGGGGAGGAAGGAAATCCCACCTTCCTTCACCGATCGCTATCCCCATTTTTTAGGGATCCTGATCTTATCCCCTTGGGATATGATATTATTCCTTTTAAGGGAGGATCTTGGTGTGCCTAGACCAGTGTTGTGGGGACTTTTCCCACTACCCACGTTCATGTGGGTCCCCCATGCAGGTGGGTCCCAATATGGAACCTTCTAGAACCTTCCCGGTATAATACCGAAAAAACTCAAACTTTTTCCGGAACCCCGATAACAACTTTCCATATATGAATCTTTACCTCCGGACTATTCCGGAGCTCCTCGGGATGTCCTGGATCCCATCTGGGACTCTAAGCAACCTTCATACTTTCCACTATTAACATCTCAATACTACCCTATCTCTACCGAACGTTAAGCGTGCGACCCTATGGGTTCGAGAATCATGTAGACATGACCGAAACTCCTCTCCGGTCAATAACCAATAGAGGGACCTGGATGCCCATATTGATTCCTATATATTCCATGAAGATCTTTATCGGTTGAATTAACCACAGTGTCAAGGATTCAGCTAATCCCGTATGCAGTTCCCTTTGTCTATCGGTATGTTACTTGCCCGAGATTCGATCGTTGGTATCACCATATCTAGTTCAATCTCGTTACCGGCAAGTCTCTTTACTCGTTCCAATAATACAAGATCTCGTGTCTAACTCTTTAGTCACATTGCTTGCAAGCTCATTGTGATGTTGTATTACCAAGTGGGCCCCGAGATACCTCTCCATCATACGGAGTGACAGATCACAGTCTTGATCCATGCCAACCCAACGCAGACACCCTCGGAGATACCTGTAGAGCATCTTTATAGTCACCCAGTTGCGACGTTTGATGCACACAAGGTACTCCTCCGGTGTCAGTGAGTTGCATGATCTCATGGTCATAGGAACAGATACTTGACATTCAGAAAACGATACCAATAAACTTGATACGATGCTACGTTTATAGTTTGGGTCTTGTCCATCACATCATTCTCCTAATGATGTGATCCTGTTATCAAATGACAACTCATGTCTATGGTCTATGGCTAGGAAACCATAGCCATCTTTGATCAATGAGCTAGTCTGGTAGAGGCTCACTAGGGACATGTTGTTGTCTATGCATCCACACATGTATTTGAATCAATACAATTATAGCATGGATAATAAACGACTATCATGAACAAGGAAATGTAATAATAACTACTTTATTATTGCCTCTAGGGCATATTTCCAACATCACCCTGGACACGTGGCGCCTGAGAGCAGCCCCCAGCCGTCAGGTTTCCACTCAAATGGCGCAAATGACTCAATCAGCGTTTTTTTTTAAATTGTCAGCACAATGGTGGCGGTTTTTTGAGAAAAAAACTGAATGGTGGTGGTTTTTTGAATTAGGGTCCCTAATTGTGGTGTTTTCTTTGGGTGCAATTTACTCCTCCTTCGCCCATTGCGTAGAGCATGTCACACATAACCTCTTCCTAAATCATCATGCCTATAGTGAACACGGCGACACCGGCAAACATGGTTTCTAGGTTATATACACCAATGTGCGCAAAAAGTAGAAGAATTGTGAGTGACGTCGACAAGCCGGCAAGCCAAAACTGAAAATAAGTCAGCAAAAGTTTCCAAGTGCAAACATGCAGTAAAATGGATCGGTTTAGGTTAAATACTCCCTCCGTTCCTAAATAAGTCTATGTAGAGATTTCACTATTGGACTACATACGGAGCAAAATGAGTGAATCTACACTCTAAAATGCATCTACATACATCCGTATATGGTCCATAGTGAAATATCTACAAAAACTTATATTTAGGAACGGAGGGAGTATAATTTTTTTTTATAACATATTTACCCCGTTAATTAGTTGTTACTACATTTCAGTCGTTCAACCATATCTCACGTAGTAATAAAATGTTAAAGTACACACCACATACAAACTGAATTCTATAGTTTTCACGGTGGGATCAAATAGAATTGCAATTCTCTAAGGAGGATTAGGGCATGTACAATAGTTGATAAGATAGTCTTATCTTAAGTCTTGTATGTAATTTAGAGATGACGAAAAAGATGTCTACAATGGATCATCTCTTAGTCTTATCTTCAATAACTAGCTATTCCTAAAAACGTGGTGAGACATATTGTGCTAAGAGATCATCACTTGTCTTCTCTTAAATAAGAGAAGACAAGCCTTTTCTTATGAGTTCTCTCTCCTTCACCTCATCATTTATCCTATATAACACTTCTAAGATAGCACCATTGTACATGCTTGCCATTCTGAATAATGCTCGATTTTCACCATGCATGGTGTCAACTTAGCCCGCTTGTCAACTTGGCACGGTAGATTCCCAGCCTAGATTAAGATAAAAACACAGCACTGGCAGGCAAGGCATGGAGATGTCAGGATGCCGGCATGGGTTATTCATTGGATCACGCAACCTAAACAAGATTAGTTAGTTAACTAATTGAGTAGTACTGAAACAGGCAGTGGCGCCAACAAGTGATGCCACGCGGTTATGAGAGAGATCAGCAACTTTTTATTGTTACTGCTATGCATGTTACTGTCCATCTTGTTTAGTAGTAAGAGAAATCTTGTGGACGTGGAAAGGAATGTACGGCTAGGATCGATGGATGATTGATGACCATGAAGCCCCTCGACATGGAGCATCTACGCACAGTGAAAGTGTGAGAGCAAAGGGGTCAATTACGTAAGTCAAACAAAGAGGTAAAAGAGATCACTCTCTAGCTAACATCATGTCAAGTCTCTTATGCGTGTCGCATTTGCAGCTTAGTACCCGATTTTCTTTCATATTCAATCACCTATTTCCTCATCACGACACGCGCGCGCCCTTTAGTGTGAGAGTTCTGCTATAAGTGTGTGCGCGATTCAACAAAGTTACACCTGCTATACATGTACAGAGTTTTCGTGCTCCAAATCATTTGTGTTGTGTGGCGCTACAGCATGTACGTACTTATGGTAATTTTTTGCGTGAGCAAGGGTGCTTTCTCAAATATGCATCGAACAAGCAATGCACACCGTCACAAAGCTAAAACCAAATGTTTACAGTTCACAATGAAGGTGGGGTGTGAGTGCGTGTGGATAGTATAATTCAGCAGCAGCTTTTCACCCACGTTAGCTGCTGATGGTACTTATCTTGCTCCAAATTAATTAACCCTCCCTCTCCATGATGATCCTAGCTGCATTGACAGTGTTTACACTGGCTACTTACTCTAACTCTCTTTGTCTAACCCTACACCAGTTGAATACTAACAATCTGGGGGTTTGAGCCGTGTGGGTGCCTATTTAAATTGGAGCCACGTTAGGCTGCACTGCTAGTCAAAAATTGTGAGCCAAGAAAAGCATCGAATCTCAAAGTGTTGTATAATTTCAAATGTCTGGGTTTCTTTTGAGGCATGGTGTCGAGCAGAAGGAATCGGTAGGCGCCAAAGATGACTTACGATGGGGTTAATCCTTCATTGTTCCGACAAATAGAGGGGTGCGACGACGCGTGCGCTGTCATTGAAAAACATTATGAAAAGATAGAATTTTCCATGGATCACTTATAATGGGGTCAATTCTTTATTGTAACTGTTGTGCAACATATTATTGTTGATAGAAACACAAGTGATAGTAATAATGATATACTCCCTCTGTCCCATAATGTAGGACGTTTTTTTTTCGGGTGAATGGAATGTAGGACGTTTTTTGACACTACACTAGTGTCAAAAAACGTTTTACATTATGGGACGGAGGGAGTAATTAACAGTGGAGTTTGGGGCCGGCTGACCAACTTTTTGGTCAAAAAAGTTTGAGTTGTTGGGGGTGTCAATCGATATTGGTTAGGTCATGTCATGCTAGTTCCAGGTTTTAGGGAATTAAAGGACCTGTAGACGAAGAAAGCTTGGGATGGGGGCCCATTGGACGGCTGGATGTTCCTCCTTGGACAGCGACAAGACATCGTGTGAGGTCAATCCATCCGTCTGTCCGCGGATGGTTCTCTGTTCGTGTGCATTCAAGACGATATGATTGGGTTGGAACTTGGAAGGGTCAAACACCACATCTCATGCTACTCTACTCCATGAAGAAATTAAGCAAGGCAAACTCCTTGTAAAATTAAATTTTGGATGCATCTTGTGCTCCTGCTAGAAATTTTGATAGGAGGTGGGCAAGTGGGTGGGTGGGGGCAGGGAATACCTTAAAAATGAAAATTATCTAAACCACCTTTCCCTAATGAATGGAAAAAAAATGGGTGGCATATGCCCTAAACCCCAGTTCATTTAAAAAATGGCAAAAATAATCATCCAGAAACTGATTTTAGAAAGAAAGAACGGGGCCACCATAGAAAATCAAGGCATGGAAATATCATATAATTTCGGTGAAATGACCAAAAGCATTAAGGAAAACTTGGGAAACCATATTATTTTGGTTGACGTCTCGTGTCCAGCAAAGAAAAGTACTTCCCCCATCCCATAATGTAAGACCGCGTTTTTGACACTAGTGCAGCGTCAAAAATGCGCTTACATTATGGGACGGAGGGAGTCATTTTTTTCGTACTACTGGACTCATGCATTATTTTTTAACAAAATCCTCAGTTTCTTGATTTTCCAGAGTTTTTATCCCTGTCGAGTTTATTTCTTTTTTTCGCAGTTTCGTCACCTGATTATATGCCCCCTCTCCCACCGTCTAGCACGCCCTCACAACATCACTAACCCGTAAGAATCATGATCCGCCCCCTCTCTCACCGTCTAGCACGCCCTCACAACATCACTAACCCGTAAGAATCATGATCCGTTGTGGGTGAAAATGGGAAATCGAATCCCAACAACCCATCTAATTAAGCTGCAACGCGTGGGAGACGGAATCGATGCCAAGACGTACATGCTCCGTGGTGGGATTAAACTGTTAAAACCCCAAGAAGTGAAGTGATGGGATCACGCGGCCGCATGTGGATGCACGAGAAGGAACCACATACTACTAACTACGTGCCCATCGCATCGAGCTGTAAAAATTCCTCTGACCGGATACTGTAAAAAATAAGCATGCAGAGGTGGCAGCAGGTAAATTACCCGCGGAAAGGAAATTCACAAGAGTCCGAGATCCCAATGCAGCGCAGTGGCCGCGAATATCGTCTGCTAGCTCTGATGCTTCCGTTGATTTTTACCGCCAGAGATGCTTAAACCGCAGCAGCTGTAGTACAATTAGGGTTAGCTGCACTAGTTTAACTGCTAGGATCCGATAATTACTGCTGCGGGTGCTGACAGAGCCATGTGACGCAGCGGCGGTGAAAAAAAAAAGGTAGGGTAAAGGGAAAAGAAAAGAAAAGGTAAAACTACTTCAAAGCATCCCTCAGCTTGGTGATAATGAGGTGACGCGTCACGTCTCCGTATTAATTACTACCATCATCCCGAGGTTAACGAGGGCGGCGGCCACATGCCCGTAAGATTCCATTTAACCACTGAACAAGTAACCAGGCCTGTCGCTAGGCACATGGAAGATTCATACAGACAAGCGGAGTGCGGCTTCATCTTTGTTTTTTTTTTTTTTTTACAGCCAGTCAGCTCTGATGGCACCAACACGGTGTGTGCAAATTGATTTGTTATTACGCATTTTAAATTTATATCTCCCACCAGGTTTCATTCTGCTTTGCAAAACTATATACTCCCTCCGTTCCTAAATACAAGTCTTTTTAGATATTCCACTATGAACTAGATACGGAGCAAAATGAGTAAACTACACTCTAGAATATGTCTAGATACATCGGTATGTAGTTTGTAGTGAAATCTCTAAAAAGACTTACATTTAGAAACGGAGGGAGTAGTTAGCAGCAGCAGCAGCAGCCGCCGCAGCCAACATCTCAAGGTGACAGATGCAAGCAAACTAGGCCACCGAACGATCCTCAACCAACCGTGCGTGCGGTTTTGACATGGTAACTAACAGGTGTGAAATTCGCAACGCACCATCCTCGTGAGATTCCGTAGTAGTACATAACGCTGCCTAGGAGCCGTCCATTTCCACGACCACCGGAGCAAACTGCATTCGGAAGAGAAGAAGAATCTCAATCAAATCAAATGTAGCAGACAAGTGTTGCCTTATTGTCCTCTTTTTATATTTTTTTTCAGATAGCGAACAAAGATCGTTGCTTGTTTATGATCCGACTTGCCTCGTCGTCCTCATCGATAAGGTTCGCCGCATTGTTCTCGAGATCCCATCCGAACGTGGTCTCCAAGAGCGTCTTAAGTTTCCTAGCCTGGATGTGAAGGGAAGATGTTACAATGACCACACGTTCTTACAATTTTTTCCACAAAGTGCACAATTTTTCAGCAGCGACGGTTAAGCTACTCAGCTGATGCGTATTTCGTTTGCTCTGTACTCTTAGCTATGAGTTGTGTTCAGCGATGTTGCCATTGATTTCCTACTTACTAATCCAAAACTTCGTTATTTATGGATGATAATCCAGTGCCTTAAATAACCAAAATCGCAATTCATGCATGGGCTAGTAAGATAGCAGAAAACAGGAAGGCCACAGCCTCGCTTATGCTGCCAAGGTATACGTAACCAGCTAAAAGATCAGAGAGAGAGAGAGAGAGAGAGAGAGAGAGAACAAGAAGATTCGAGAATGCTAACCCACGACAGAAGGTCTCCATCCACGACTTGAGCTTCAAATATTACCGCTAAGAAATCCTGACAACAGCAGTTGAGAGAAATAAATTATTTTGCGTACAAGAAAAATTCAGATGCAAGATACTCCTATCAAACATATTTTGAAAATATATGCAACTAACTCTGATCTACCACAGTCACAATTTCAGAAACTATGGGGAACAAAATTAACACTGCTGTCTTGTTTATTTATGTGTATGATGATACATCTCGGTATATGAGCCGTTTTAAGCACTGAACTGGCAAATACAATCAGAAACTAGAGCAAAAGGATACAGCATCCATTTGCTTGGTCCGTCATTTTAAGACCTTGCGCCACAAAAAAAAATACATCATGGCATATGATGAAATATTACAACTATTCCAAAGTAAACCATGAAAGTGATATAGCTGAAAAAAGTGTTCACCCAGCTACATTTATCTGAGCAAAGTTAAACTTATATTTTACCTTCCAGAGTTCCAGCAGTTCAACAGTTCTTGTAGTTTACATATAATTACATATGTCAGGGCCAAAAGTTTACCTTATGAATACAATAAGAATGAAAAAACTGGACAGGAACTTTTCTGAGCAATTACTTTCCCTCTTCACAACGGTATCAATAGTTGACAAGAAAACAAAGTCATGGAATTGATAATCTGATGTCTCAGGGAAACTAATTTTACGGTGAAGTGACCATGAATATCTGTCTTCAGAGCTGTGTACAACTACATATTGTTACTAACAGCACTGTCCATATAGATTACAACAAATTACCTTGGAAAGCCGGTAAAGAAATATGTCTCTTGAGAACCATGCTTCATCCAGAAACAAAGAGTTGCCCTTGTCTTCACTACTTCTGGAATCATGTGTGCGTTGAAAGCCATGCTTGAATTGATAGTAAATAACCCTTATAAACTACACACAACAAAACGAGACATACAGAACTCCTTTTAGTTCTTAAGGTTCAACTGCATTGCCTGATGAATTCAACGGAAAAATGCCTCAGGTATGAAAGTGAACAACAAATACGGTCACATAATACCTTTACAAACATTTGCGTCCTTGTATGAAGTGGCTGCCAGGAAGAAAGAGACGAAGAATTAATTAAGAATATAATCGCTTTGGATCGGAAAAGAGAGAATATAATGGCATATACTACATAGTGCAGATGTGCAATCCATTTTCAAGAGGATCACATCTCGATCTCTTTTTTTCCATTTCCCCACACTTCCCATATCAAAACACCCAGTACACTCTACTTTATACTATTAAGTACTCCCTCCGTCCGGAAATACTTGTCAGAGGAATGGATGTATCTAGACATATTTTAGTTTTGGATACATCTATTTTTATCCATTTCTCCGACAAGTATTTTCGGACGGAGGGAGTATTAACAATGGGCTGTTAAAACATAGAACACAGCATATTCAAGGAATTTGATTGAATCGCATACAGAAGCAGCTTAATCAATATATGCCCGGAGCTGGAGTTCAAACTATGAAGTAGATTGTTAGCCTAACATATCTCGCTTCAAGAAGGAAAGAAGAAAAAAGGCATGGTTGCAAGCAAATCACTGATAGTAAAATGTCAAACCAAGGAAGGGACCAAAAGAGCATTTGGGCTACGCCCAACAAAATAATTTTGTCACTGTATTTAGCAGTTAAACTGTGAAGATATTTAGGTAAGATTGCTTCTTGACCAGAATACTGCCAGAATTTCACAAACTGTTATGGGGCTGTATACCAGAACCTGGACAGTTTCAATTTCTCACCCTGAAACTTGGTTTAATCTCTCAGTTTTGCAATTTGTTCATCGGTTTCCAACCTTCTTTGGGATCAAGGAATAAATAATATCACAATGCTTTGAACAGAAGGAGCCAAAAGGGGTCATTTGAGGGCTGAAATGGGCCAGGGTTCTGAAAAGCGAGCCAGGGTCATTTGGGTAACCAGCTAGTTCCGTATGATTTTCCAAACCATGAATAGTAATACTACAGAGGAGATGAACGTATACATTTTAACCATCAATATTTAAGGAGCAAGAGTAATGATGTTGCATGAGATAGAGAATATTAGAACTTACAGCTTCACTGCAGCTCAAAAGAAGACTGACTAATGCTTTCCACTGCATAAACGCCTCCAGCGACTGTCCCATCTACACAACTCAAATACATTAGAGAATAAAGCCATATAATAAATAAGACGTATTAAAAACAGTTGTTTAGTTTTGCCTGCAGTACCATAAACGCTATGAAAGAGAACTGCAGCTCCCCCAAGAGTAAATCTTCTTGGCCTTGATAACTTTTGGCCAGGACAGTCTCCAGCAAGCTTGTCTGAAAAGTACAACATACTCGTCAACAAATATTGGTATAACTTGTCAACTAGTGTTCTTTTAACATGGGAACCTATATGAGGAATCAATTTGAGCAAACCACCATTAGCAGTAATGATGCCTATTTGCAGATTATAGTATGATTGATGGAATTGTGGTTGAAATGACAAAAGGAAGCAAACTAATGTTTTCACATGGCTGTTTGTCCATGTGCTAACTACAATTGTAGATTGTACCATTCCAGTTCAGGCTGTTGTGTCCACATGTAAGGCCATCCAAAGATCTCAGTGTTCAAATTGTTATAAGGATGTGTTCGCATCAGATAAATTATTGCTTCAGGAAATCGATTGTGGAAACAAAAGATATAAAAAACCAGATACACGCTGATAATATTAACCGTGCCAAAGTATGCTAACAAATAATAGAATAAGAACATTACTCTGTCCAAGTTCAGCAAAGTCAGCTCATCTGCAGAAATGTTTCTGTGCTTAACCGAAGCGGGAATAGTTGTGTAATAGCATCCTCTCCTCTCAGGCTGTGCAGGGGCTTTCTTTGCAAATTTGTCTTCTCTAAGTTGTTCCATCAATCGTCTCTCCATATCTGTTTGGGGAGCTCTATCCATCCATGATGCCTCCAATGCAATTGTAATTTCTCCACCAATTGGCTCTGTACAAATCAAACACACATAACCAGTAGTTCATTAGTTAGTTCTATCAAAAGTCTTAAACACGGGCTGCTCTGTAACTATTAAGGGTACGAGAAAAATCAAGAATGCATCAGACTTACCAAGGCGTTCAATGACACTGTGTGACAAGTAGCTTGAAAGTTGTTTCCAGTCTCCAAAAGAATCCAAATTGTATGGCCCAAGCTGATCATCGAACTCGAAACGTTTTACTGCTTCAGAGTATCTGATTTCCTACCATAAAACAAACTTCAGTATCCTAGGCTTCTAGCCCAAGAAAAATCAAGCACATGCAATCCCTAGTTGAGGTATTATTATGTTATATGTTACAGTCAATAACAGGAAGGTCGACTGAATATGTTGCAATTTTGAGACACCGGACAGATACAGTTTTGGTAGTCCATATTTCATATATTATTCATAAACCAGCTGCAAGGAAAACAAATTAAACATAAATTAGGCCATTTTTATGTAGTTTGTCATATTAAATTATCATCTGGTGCAGATCCAGTAGGTTAGGCACTTCAGAGAAGTAGTAATCCCATTGGGGCAATGCATCTTCTGTTTTATTATCAACTGAATTAGTTATTTGTAAGGTTCCAAAATGCTTTAAAATTTACAAGACATATTGAATATTGATACCTAGAGTTTTGCAGTTACAGTGCAAGGCGCAAATACAAGATTTTTACAACCACTGAGGAAGCTGACGCTGCCATACTAATATTTCGCAAAATGCAGTATAGTTGTCCTAACGCAATATTGCCTTTCAACAGCAGTTGTCGTCTCAGCCAATACTAGTATAGTCTCAACTATCAAGTGATGTACTATGTGCAAGAATACAAGAGAACTATATGTTACAAAGGTATGGGGAGATAAAGCAATAAAGTATGCTGCAATATATTAAAGATTCTAATATAATCAAACATCTCACCTCCTCTTCTGACAGTGTCACTAGTCTCTCCTCTTGAGCATGCCATCTTCGAACGACCACCTGGAAATATCAGGAAGGAGGTGAGTACATGTAAACAAGCAATTGTGCGTAATTATTAGAATTCTGACAGCGAAGACCGCTCGAAATTTCCAACACAGTATGAAAATCTTTGTTTGGTTCTTCTCTTCCAAGTATAGTACATCTTGCAAGTGCATTGTTTTCTTAACTATTTTCACCCACCACTCTACAGACAGGAAATGTGAAGCTTAATACATAGATACACATGAGCATTGTGAGTAATCTGTTCAGACTCAGATACAGATGCAACTGTAGTTTAAGAAGCTATAGCATCAGTTCCAGAATCTGGATATGTGCTACAAGAAAAAGAAAAGGCAAAACTAACTGTAGCACACAATAGAAGGGACAGATAAAGTTCAGAGATCTACTCTTTGAACTAAAACCACGACGAGTAAATCGGAACGGAGGGAGTATAAGATACGAGACTACTCCAGAAAGTAGAGGTTTTACATGGATTTGGCATTTTATTTACTTTTCCCTACCGAAACGGCTAAACCAGATAAAAAGCAATGTGAGCCATTGATCTAATAACTTCAGTGGTTAATACAATAGTTCATCTGAATGTTTCAGGTCCAATACAAATAACCGTCAAAAACTCAAAACATGATATGCACTCATTCAGAGTCCTTGAAACGCGATGAATTTGCTTCGGAACAGGGGGGAGTACCTGAGATGGGTGAGTAGTAAGGAAGAATCCGACTGTCGGCGCGAACTCATTCCCGTGCCTAAAAGGATTGCAGACAGTGGAGAAGCGATCAGTATGGGATATGATATCGCATGGCATAATGGCAGCACCCATCACCGAACAACGTTAACCATTAGAACATGTGGAAATGCGAGCGAAATGAACAAATTAGCACATGAACTTTGACAATCTAACACAGTGGGCAACCGTTTCCAGGATGTCACAGAAACAGGTTTTGAAGGAATTAAATAGAAGAGTTAAACTGCAAGGCAGCATGATTATGATGTTGCTAATCTAGCATATATACTAACTCCATAAAGCAAGTTTGGATACACTCTGGCATGAATGTGGCAGTCAATACAGCGGGGTTTGCATCAACTCTGGATTACTCAAGTTATCACTAGTCACCGATACTTGTCCAGCAGTAAAAAATTCCTCAGATAGCGCATCAAATCAAATCAAATCAGTAGTAGAAAAGAATAGAGGATTGGTCAAGCATGCTGCTTGGGGACGTACCTGCTGGGGGAGCAGTAGTGGAGGAAATGCGGGCCTGGCGGCACCATCTTGATCCCTCTGAACCTGGGGCCCACCGAGAACACCTGAAGAAACCAATCTCAGAACTGAATTAGTTGTAGGCACCAGTGGGGGGTGGGTGGGGTGGAGAGGGCTGGCGTACTACCTGCGTGTCGAGGCCGAGGACGGTGTGCTGGGGCACGTCGAGGAGCAGCAGCGTGACCCCCTTCCGCGCCAGCTCCGTCGCCGCCTCGGGGTCCATCCGCGCCGCAGCCGCGCCTCCCCCGCTGCTCGCCATGCCGACAGCGCCCGATGCGGCCAGCTCTCGGTGCTGGGTCAAGCTGCTCACGGGAGGGGCGGGGGGAGGAGGCCGCCGGCGGTGGGAGCAGAGAGGCAGCAAGCGAGCCGCCGCCTGGAGAGTTCTCGGAAGGCCTTGTTCGTTCTACGCACTTCCCCACGGGGCTTGGGGCCCTCTAGCGAAAATAACCAGGCCCGTCTGATATTGCGCATGCGGGGTGGATCTTTGACCGGCCCACCCACCTCGAAGCCACGGTGGAAAAAAAACATCTGCTTCTAGAACCCCATGAATCTCCAAGCAAAGCTACTCCCTCGGTAACTTTTTATAAGACGTTTTTAGAGTCCATGACAGCGTCAAAAAACACCTTACATTAAGTTACAGAGGGACTAGTATTTACTTGCCAGTATTATTTCAGATAATGCATGCACAGCATATATATGATCAACAAAACAACAATCTCCATCACAACTCAATTCGATTCACGTTCCATAATTTCAACGGTAATATATACAACAACCTCCCCAACATGGAACCATAATGACGAAGCTAGTATTTATTTAATTAACACGCAAATACGGCGGAAGAGAAGGATCATCATGTATAGGGCCTTCCTCCTTCCCCTATAATTTATTACAGTCTCTACATGTTCCAAACACCGATGATTGCCCAAGGCTTATTAACACAACAGACTTTTTTTCATTGTCTCAATGGAAACTACAACGCCGTTGTGCGGTTCATGGCACGATGGTGTTGCCGTTGCAGCGGTGAAAGGCAGCCAACAGTTTCTGCAGACATTCTTGTGCTGAAGGATCCCCCTGTGTTTCCAGCAAGAAAATACAGTCAGTATTACATATATGCAGTCTTTTGACATCTACTTCAGTGGACCAAAATGAATCTTGGGAGCAGCATTATTATAGCCCAAGTATCAAGACTCACCATGAGGTAGCCATTGAATGTCCCATTTCGTAGCACGCCGGGAAGACTTGTTTTAAGCACCGCACGACCCCTGCATGCATCGGAGAGAAGAAGGAAACAACATTGGCACTACTTGATAAGTATAAGGCGTGAAAAGATATCACAACAACGGGAATGACGGCAGGTACAAACCTACGATGATCAAATAGCCTAAGGTAACACCGGATAATGCACTTCAGCAACCTTGCCGAAGGCCGTTCATCTGGTGAGTCAACCCTTTTTTGTAAAGCAAAAGCAATAGCATAGAAAGGACCGCGAGTGTCACAACATTGCTTCAAACCAACTTCGCTTAGCAGAACCTTTAGGAGAATGAAAGTGGACACCTGCAAAATGAGTGGGCAATGGTCATAGAAATTAACAAAATGAGTGTCCATTCGTTATGGGGCTTATTTCTAGGATTTGCTTCTACTTTAACTTGAACTGCAACAAGAGACAGGCTCCTGATACTTGACTTGTGTGGATTATAAGCAAAAGAGGTGTTACAACGAAAATAACAATGTTACGTATAATTGTTGCGATGACGTGGTGGAAGTATATCTGCTACAAAAGGCAGCTGAATCTGTAGCCCAAACAATAGGGGAGCTTATAAGTTTCAAAGCTGTATTGGACAAAACGTGTTCATATATGCTTGTAAATCAGTAAAGTTGTTATATTGCTTCAAAGTTATACTCCCTCCGTCCCAAAATAAGTGACTCGAGTTTGTACTAACTTTAGTTGGAGATCGTTGCAGAAATTAAAAAAAAATTACGCATCACCAAGAACAATCTATGGAGTATTCTAGCAACGAGAGGGAAAAGAGTGCATCTACATACCCTTGTAGATCGCGAGCGGAAGCGTTCAAGTGAACGGGGTTGATGGAGTCGTACTCGTCGTGATCCAAATCACCGATGACCGAGCGCCGAACGGACGGCACCTCCGTGTTCAACACACGTACGGTTGGGGAAGACGTCTCCTCCTTCTTGATCCAGCAAGGGGGAAGGAGAGGTTGATGGAGATCCAGCAGCACGACGGCGTGGTGGTGGAAGCAGCGGGGATCTCGGCAGGGCTTCGCCAAGCTCAGCGAGAAGGAGAGGTGTCACGAGAGGGAGAGGGAGGCGCCAGGGGCTTGGGTACTGCTCCCATGCGCCTCCCCACTATATATAGGGGTGGAGGGGGCTGGTTTCTTGCCCTCCAAGTCCATTGGGGCGTTGGCAAAGGTGGGGGAAAGAAATCCCATCGTTTCCCTTCCCCACCGATTGTTATCCCCCTTTTTTAGGGATCTTGATCTTATCCCTTCGGGATATGATCTTATTGCTTCTAAGGTGGGATCTTGGTGCGCCTTGACCAGGGGTGTGGGGCCTTGCCCCCACTACCCACGTTCATGTGGGTCCCCCCATGCAGGTGGGCCCCACTTCGGAACCTTCTAGAACCTTCCCGGTACAATACCGAAAAATCCCGAACATTTTCCGGTGGCCAAAATAGGACTTCCCATATATAAATCTTTACCTTCGGACCATTCCGGAACTCCTCGTGACGTCCGGGATCTCATTCGGGACTCCAAACAACTTTCGGTTAACCGCATACTAATATCTCTACAACTCTAGCGTCACCGAACCTTAAGTGTGTAGACCCTACGGGTTCGGGAGACATGCAGACATGACCGAGACGACTCTCCGGTCAATAACCAACAGCGGGATCTGGATACCCATGTTGGCTCCCACATTTCCACGATGATCTCATCGGATGAACCACGATGTCGAGGATTCAATCAATCCCGTATACACTAAAGTTAGTACAAACTCGAGTCACTTATTTTGGGACAGAGGGAGTATTAAACATGCTTTTCAATTGCCATTGTATCCCATGGGGATGGAATCCTAGTGGGGGCAATAACGAGGGAGAAGTCTTCCTAATAAATCGTGTGTTGAGCATAAGCAACATATATTTTATATGAGAGTAAAGGTGTCTAGCTACATACGGTTTTTGAAGGCTCATTGCCCATCTCCATGATGTTCAAGCACAAAGGAATGGTTTCACATTGGAGCACATACTCAGTAGCTTCAGTGTTCTCATCCTGCATGCACATATTACAAGGAAAACAAACTAAATCTCATTTGCAAAACTCATATTGATAAAACAAAAAATAGATCTTCAAAATGTTATGATGTATTTGAACAAAATGAAGGGGAAGATTGAGGATAATATGCAACAAAACAAGTTTATCCTTTCAAGCTTTGCTGGGAACTACATTATGTGGTGACAAACTGACCATATTATCTATATCCGTATTAGCTAAGTTGATGAAGGTGATATAATGTGTTCACTGCGTTGTGCTAAAAACATAACTAATTATTCAGCAAAAACATAGAAGAATCATTACGACAAAACTTCTCTGCAAATTATAAATAAATAAATATGTAACTATATTTCCCTTCCATGTTGGTTGAGTTATTCCCATTCCATGTAGAACAAGGATGGTAAACCAATTTGAAATTCATGCCGAGGTACATAAGTTAATTGGCAAATGCATTGCATATTATGTGAAACAAGCCGGGTTTTCCTATCTAGTTTAAGGCCATGTAAGAAATTTAAACTTCCAGCGTTCTAAGTACAAGTTACCTTTACTAGAGCACCAATGACACCCAAAGTGGCGAGCCGCAACTGCTCAAAAGGTTGGGCCTTGTCGACAGTATGCAAGAATGGGTACAAGTACAATGGAATATCAGCTGAAATACCGAAAACAAATCATTGACAAAATGATCCAAAAACTGAAGGTTTATAAAAGTGAAAAACCTTTTGTGACTATATCATATTGAGAACTGTGCCATATATAAAACTATTACAAATCAACTACTAAGATAGTAGCTAGCAAAAGTGTTTAGCCAAAACATATGATAACTGACAAAGCACATCAACAGTGCATTGAAATCTAATACGTGAAGTGGTTCTCATTACCTTCTATGAAAGGGCTTCTGGTCTCAGGGCGTGATGCAATGCACTGCAATAACAGAAATAGAAGAGGTTAAAGAAATATGTTACAAAATTATTGTGTGAAGTTCAAGGTAATTAAGAACAAATATGCATTAAAAACTCCTTTGTCGAACATTAAACCATCATATGACAGCAACAAGAAATCAAATATTCTTACATTATGCTTTCATTTTTTCCTAAGTGCATACCTGAAAAAGTGCAATCACATTGCAGACTCGGGTTGATGCAGCCGACGTTAAAGTTGGAGGTGAAAGTGCAGGGTAGATTCGAAGAACCTCCTGTTTATGTTTCAAGTAGCCAAGTAGGCCAGTGAGAAACTAAGATTGGAAATTCAGAACTTAATAATAACTGATACTATCACTTACTACAAGAAGACTGAATATGACCAAGAATGACTAACTACCATATCAAACTGATTTTTTTTAATAAATAGGCTAAAAGGCTCAAAACCTTGTTTTTTGTGGTTTCACACATGCTCGTACTAAATTCGCAAATATAGAAGGAGCAAATGATTATGACAAACCTGGACCAACGCAGCAACTGTGCCGAATGAGTACCACAATTTAATGAAGCAACATTATATAACAAAATAGGGTCTTCCTTGATGATTATGCAAACTAATAAATGAACATAAAATCGACCATTGTTCGGTTCAGAAGCATTGCTGAATTGATCGGTCACTATTGACAAATCAGAGTGTAACATACAAAGAGTGTTGTATCTCTTCATCAAAGCAGCATTGTCTACAAGTAAAAAAACATCCACTTTGGAATGGTTCGTATCCCTGGCAACTATTTACGATAAAGGGTTTGCCCCCGCTTTATATTATAAAGCAACCATCCGATACATCCAGCTCACTGGGGCACAGCACAGACAAACCCAAAAGGAAAAACAAGATAAAGGAAAGAGAAACAAATGCCGACACCGACAGATCAACGAAGAAAAGAAGACCGGCAACCGGTGCACCCTCCGGAGAGGTTCCACCGCGTTCCTAGCACTCTGAAGCGTCGCATACCAAGCAACACCTTCAAGAAGGAATGCGACGGTGCCGCCGTTGTTGCATGTACAAGTTCTAGGGTTTCCCTGGTACGCGCAGGGCAATGGAGAAGGGGTATACCCGACGCCCTTCAGGAAGGTCCGATGGTGCCCGCAGGTGTCACCACGTCGGTACCGGACGAGCCACCAGGGATTTCTCCCGACCGAACAACCACTACCACCCTGGACACTCCGTAGTGCACCACCCAACCTGCCGCCCCACCAGCCTGTGCCACCACGGTCACCGAACCAACATCGCCATCTCACTGGGGCCGCCAACACGAGACCTGGAGGAAAGGAAAGGAGACAACAGCCACGGGAGCAACCACAACTCGAGCGGCAAGAGGGGACAGCCTCCACCGCCCTCACGGAGCCGACCGGACGCGACGACAAGGACCTACCAGGCCCTGACGGCCCGGCCAGGCCCAAATGGGTCCAGACAGTCCCTGCCCGCACATTGCAGCACGCCGGCCGACAAAGCCGCCACCGCCCGCAGATCGCCGTTGCCTCACCACCACCAGGGAGCAACGCCGCCGCCGAACCACCGGCCCGCCCCAACCCAGATGGGGCCCAGAAGGGCCCAGATCTGGGCCGAGAAGGGCGCCGCCAACCACCGCGCCGCCGCGTCAAGGGAACCCGTGGCCCGCGGGATCGCCGCCGCCAAGCCACACCGCCGCCGGCCGAGCAGCACCGCCACCATCAGGGGGCCCCATGCCCTCCTACGCGTGCGCGGCTAAAAGCCGGCCCGCCGCAAGTGCCACACGGGCAGGGCCCGGCAGACCACACCGGCGACGGTGGCGGGGGGAACAACGGGGAGGGAGGCTGGGGGCGGGGAGGGATCGGGGTCCGCTCGTCGCCCGCAAGGGGCCATGTTTGGATTGAGTTTACTATGATCTAAATAACCCCACAGGACCAGACACGTCACTAAGGTCTAAGGCCATGTTTGATTGAGTTTACTTCGAACTAAGCACGAGAGCGAACAATTTTTTTTTGCATTCAATCAAAATTGGGCCTAAAGGCGCAATTTTTCCACTATCCCGGGCCAGAATTCACAACAAACATCACTAGGGATTTATGAAGGGGGACTCTTTCCTCAAGAGGGCGCTAATGGAGAAAATGGAAGGATGCACAAGAACCTGAGAGAGCTCTGCGAGGGATCTCTCGCGTAGCGTAGGGTCGCCAAGGTTGAGCACGAGATGCTTCATCGATGTCATCTTTTGGTCCACCGATGCTTGCACCACCTCGGTGCCAACTTTGCCGCCTCTCGCCAAAGAAGGAGATGAAGGCAGGGACATAGATAGATCTAGAGGATGTGGAGACGGAGGAACGCTATGTTTTTCTATGACACAAAGGAACAATAATAAAAGCAAGTACAGGTCACAGAAGAAAAAGTTTCTTATTAGTAACGTAACAAATTACGTTAGCTTTTGGAACTATTTGTGTAATTTGCGGTGCTGGGCACTACTTTTTTATTAATTGGATGGTGCTTATTGCGGTTTTGTCGTTAATATAACAAGATTGTTTGTGTCATTAAAGAAATTTGTCTCTTACCGCAGAAGGTGTATGTCATTTATGTATTGAGACCATGACAATTTGCAAATTATGTTGTGAATAATGGCTTATACCTACTTTTACTTCTATGTTTAGATCATTTAAAACATGTGGATCGGTTTTTCTTTCCTTGCTGATGGAGAAAACAAGCATCTACGAAGGCCTTTTTTCTTTAGAACTTAGGGCCTTGTAAATATATATAGTCTTTTGATCATCTTCTGCTTTCGCTTTGAGGAATCATGTGCTCACTAAGTTTTGGTATCCTGGTTGATGTGGTGCTTTAATTAGTTAGTTTATCTTTACTATAGTAAAGAGAGGGCATTTTTGTGAATACATTCATTTTAGAGTGGTTCATATGTGTTATTTTCGGCAACAATGTATAGAGTCTACATTGTTGTTTCATGCTAATTTGTGCCAAGACTTATCAAAATTATACAGAGTGTGTTGCCATGAGGCGAATATTTATAACGGTTTCACTTTCTTCTTTTATGACATGTTCAATGGAGACACAATGAAGAGCGGGTCTCCGGTACCTGTAGATTTATCCCCAAATGTTAGTGATGATATATAATGCAAAGGACATAATAAGAATGAATAACATTGAATTTACATCGTTCTCAATAAATAGGTCATAAGCAGTTGTGGGACCTTAGCTCTTTTTCATATAATAAATAATCTAAACTAACCCAACAATTTCAGGGGGGGGGGGGAATCATGAATTTATATTAGGAAGAACGACCACAAAATTCAAGATTTAAGATGACAGAAATGAAAGATACTTGCATGTTAATACTTAAATAGCATTCCTAAAAGAGTTATAATTTATCCTTGGTGTATAAATCAACACTAATGATTGTGAGAAGGTAAGATCGTGGAAAGAGAAGGACTTCTGCATTTGTTTTTGTAATTCATTCAAGCACGTACTCTCTTCGGTTCCATAATAGTCATTTTGGACATCTACATGGTCCCCAAACTAAACCTTCGACCAACAGTCTATATTGAAATATATTTATGAAAACTCAAAAAATTATACGATGTTATATTGCTTTTTAAGAATAAAATTATTTGTAGGTATCCAAAAAAAATATTTTTAACAATGTTACTAGTCAAAGATCTAAAAGTTAAGACCTCCCTTATACCTGTAACAGCAAAACTACAACTTATAGAGAACTGGAGGGAGCATTCATGTATATTTTACATTTTATTTTTCCATGTGCTTAGTACTAGCTAAATTTATTTTGGACAACAATTATTCTCAAAACCATGCAACTCACAAACTTTTCACTCAGAAGAGTGGTGTATCGCTGCATCATGATTTATTTCATGTCAAACATGGTAAACGCAATATCAAACTAAAGTATTGTTGTCATAATTAGTCAAGTTTGAAGGGACTTTAAGAGCAAATTACTCTTTAAATAATACTTCTAATTGAATAGGAGATGAAGAACGGGGGAATGGTGTAAAATACCTTACGTAGCTCAAAAAGCGCATGCCCCTTGAGCTACGGATCTAGCAGATCAAGAAGAAGACGCTCCTAAAGAATTGGGTCATTAGAACCAGAAACCTCGCTACTTGACATTGAATTCAATAAGGGGGATATGAAACTGTATAATATAAAAAAGACAAAGTAAAACAATCATGAACAAATCTATAAGAGTGAATGCAACAGCTAAGGAATTTAAATATTTGCATCAAGCAAATTTGGAATTTCACATTTTCCTTACTAGTATACTAAACAATTAACGACGATATCCACTCATCCTAATCTATCGTCAAATAAATGTTCATCCTGTTATTGGTTCTTCCTTGATGAGCTATATACACATTATTTTAGCTACTCATACTTCCAAATCATTGGTTGCCATATTTGGCAGTGAACCATACAGAGGATATGCACCGGGCTTGCATGCATCTTATGTGTCATTCTTATCCCATTTCTAGTAGCCATACATATGTGGTTTGTTTCTAGTTGTTCATAATAACATCAATACTTAGTATTGTGCAAATAGCAGCTTCCTAGGTACCCTGTCGATAATGGTCATCTTCATACCCACATGTCTAGCACGATGGTATTGCCATATAGAGAATGCTAGTCATTATACATGATTGTAGCATGCATGGTTGTATGCTGGCCAGTTTGCAGAATTACATATGTCATCAGTTCAATATGAATGACAAAACTGGACAGGAACTTTACTGAACAATTGCTTTCCACAACAGTATCAATAGTGGACAATATAACAACGAGACCTGCAAATCTCAAAATGGAAGGGGCAGATAGTTACCGGATTCGCTCGGAAAGGCCTCGAACTCCGATCTAGATAGAACGATTCAGATTGGAGTTCGAATTCGCACGGTTCGCTCTGGATTTGCTGCCCGATTCGTCGAACTCTAATCGAACCAGAAAAATGGATTCGGTGGCTAGAGGTGGTGACTGGTGAGTGGCGAGCGGACAACAGAATTCACGTGGCGTGCAGCGCGACAGATGGTGGCGAAGGGCTCGCGGCCGGCCTCTCGTTCTCGGGGAACAGCAGCCCCTCCTCCTTGCCACAGATGCACTGTGTGGAGGTTGAGCAGGAGAAAGAACAAGGAAGGATATGCTGAAGCGCACAAGGCGGCGCCGCAGGATTAGGTTTAGAATGAGGCTATTGGGGACAGCGGAGGAGCAGGAGATCGTGACATTGTGGGCCTGCTTGGGCTTGACTAACCAACATTTTTCCTATTTTTATTTATTATTATCTATCTAGGATCTTCGATGGCTATTTTTGAATGCGAACAGTAAGCTATTTTGAACCGAAGATAGCAAGTTCACGAAATGGATCTCCGATTCGCGAATTGGAGATGTATACCCCCTATCGAACACGATTCATAGAACGTAGCGAATTCGAACCGCGAACTCGAATCGCGAATCAGGTAACTATGGGGCAAGAGTAACGATGCTGCATGAGATAACAAATATTAGTACTTACAGCTTCGCTACAGCTCAAAAGAAGACTACTATCTCCATCCACATATATAGGGGCTAAATGCGTTTTTTGAGCTTATCTTTGACCACGGGTTAGCACAATAATATATGACATGCATGTTGCACAAAGCATACCATCGAATTCGATGTGAAAGGAGATTCTAATGAAATAATTTTTATATCATATATCTCATACTAATAATTTTATCGTTGGTCAAAGGCTACCTCGAAATCCATATTGGGCCCTATATATGTGGATGGAGGGAGTAACTAATGCTTTCCACTACATAAACGCCTCCAGTGACTGTCCCAGTGGTTGTCTTCAAAACAACTGTTTAGTTTTTTTGCTTGCAGTACCATGAAGAGAATTGCAGCTCCCCCAAGAGTGGATCTTCTTTAGTCAGGACAGTCTCCATCAAGCTTGACTGAGATGAGAAGTAGAACAGACTCGTCAACAGACATTCGTATAGCTTGTCAACTCAGTGTTTTCTACAAACGAGAATTTCTAAACATGGGAACCTATAGGAGGAATTAATTTGAGCAAAAATTAGCAGCAAGCTATGATGCTTATTTGTAGATTATATGATTGATGGCATTGTAATTGAAATGGACAAGAGGCAGCAAGCTAATGTTTTCCCAAGGCTGTTTGTCAGTGCTGCTAACTAGAATTGTAGCATGTACTTATCCAAATTCAGGTTGTTGTGTCCACATGTAGCTTGATCCAAACATTTCAGTGTTCAAATTGTAATAAAGAGGTGTACACATCAGACAAACTATTGCTCGAAGAAATTGATTGTGGGAAAAGAAGACATAAAGAACCAGCTACACACTCATAAGATTGACTATACAAAAGTATGCTAACAAATAACATAATAAGAAACATTACTCTGTCCAAATTTAGCAAAATCAGCTCATCTGCAGAAATGTTCATGTGATTACCCGAAGCAGGGATAGTTGTGTAGTAGCATCCTCTCCACTCAGGCTGTGCGGGAGCTTTCTTTGCAAATTTGTCTTCTCCCTATCCATCCATCCATTATGTCTCCAATGGAATTGTAATTTCTCGTCCAATTGGCTCTGTACAAACCAAACACGCATAATCACTAGTTCATTAGGTTGTTCTATCAAAAAAGTCAGAAATACGGGCTGCTCCGCATCTATTAAAGGCACGAGAAAAAACAAGAATGCATCAGGCTTACCAAGGTGTTCAATGACACTCCGTGACAAGTAGCTAGAAAGTTGTTTCCAGTCTCCAAAAGAATCCAAATTGTATGGTCCAAGCTGATCATCAAACTCAAATCGTTTTACTGCTTCAGAGTATCTGATTTCCTACATTAAACAAACTTTAGTATTCTAGCCCAAGCAAAATCAAGCGCATGCATCCCTAGTTTGCGTTTTTATTATGTTATGTCGCAGTCAATAACTTGAGTTAAATTTTGTCGAAAATGTAGCAATTCTGAGACAGGTTGGCATCTGTGAACATTTTAGATGGCAAGTTTAGTTGTATGGGATTGGCACTTTCTTCAGAAATGCATGGCAATTTGTAGGAAGAAGAGAAATGTTGCGGCAAAAAACAGCAGGATTTGCCATCTCTTACCAGGTAAATTTGCCACACACACAAAATTTGCTTGACATCCCCCTCCCAGCTGACGCTCGCCAGTTATCATCACAATATTTTTAAACCAGCTGCAAGGAAAACAAGTTAGACATAACTTACATGCATTTTTAGTCTTGCATATTAATTATCATCTGGTGCAGATCCAGTAGATTGCAGAGTAGTGATCAAATGAGCCAATGCATCCTCTTTATCATCATTGAATTAGTTATTTGTAAAGTTCCATGCCTGAATGCTAAAAATTACAAGGCATATTGAGTATTGATAACTAGAGATATACAGTTCAGTGCATGGCGCAAATAC
Organism: Triticum aestivum; assembly: GCF_018294505.1. Lineage (NCBI taxonomy): Eukaryota > Viridiplantae > Streptophyta > Magnoliopsida > Poales > Poaceae > Triticum > Triticum aestivum. Next base: position 6,859,331 of record NC_057799.1, on the reverse strand, counting down.
AATATTCACAACAACCGAGGGAGCTCAAGCTGCCATGCTATTTTGCTAAATGAAATATACTTATCCATACGCAATATTGCCTTTTTAACACTAGTTGCTGTCTCATGCAGTACCAGTACAGTCTCAACTCTCAAGTGATGTGCTATGTCTAAGAAGGCAAGAGAACATATATAATAAAGATATGGGAAATAAAGCAACAAAGTAGGCTACAATATATAAAAGATTCTAATATCAAGCATGTCACCTCCTCTTGAAGATGTTAAACATACATGGCGCATTGCACATACCTGACAGAAGAGGATCTTCAGAGATAGTTCAGGAGGTAGTTTAGCTAGGATATGATATCTATTCGGTTGTAACCAAGTCTATCTCTTGCTTTCTTTCTCCTCAAGTTGTATCCCGATTCTCTCTTATCTTCTCAACCAACTCATGTATGCGCCTCAGGGTTATTGCGCCCCTGCTATATAACACGTAGCACGTCGCCCAAGATAGGGTAAGACGTTTCCTCCATCGCACATGGTATCAGAGCCTTCCTCTTCCAATCTAGCCTCCCGATTGCATCTAGTGCATAGACATGTCTTCATCCTCCGGCGCCGCTCAACCTAGCCTCAATGGCCAGGTCACCGAGAAGCTCAACCGCACGAATTACGTGTTGTGGCGCACGCAGGTCACACCCCACCTGCGGCGCGCCGGTGTCTTCGGCTACGTCGACGGCACCGCGCCGGAGCCGGCCAGACTCCACGTCACCAAGGACAAGGACGGCAAGGAGTCCTCTGAGCCCAACCCTCTCCACCCACTTTGGGTCCGGGAGGATCAACAAGTGCTTGGCTATCTACTAAGTACTCTCTCCAAGGAGGTGCTGGTCGCGGTCACCGCGATCACCACGGCGCGCAAACTCTGGGTGGCCTTGGCGGGCATGTTCTCGTCCCAGTCCCTCAGCCGCGTCAACAATCAGGACTGCGCTCATCAACGCGCAGAAGGGCAACCAATCAGTCGCCTCCTACTTCGCCTCCCTGCGCGGCCTCGCCGATGAACTCGCCGCCGCCGGAAAACCTATCCAGGACGACGAGTTGATCTCGTACATCCTCCACAGCCTCGATGTCGACTACCAGCCGCTCGTCTCCGCCCTCGACGCCCGCGTCACGCCCGTCACCCTCGACGAGCTCTTTGCCATGCTGAGTAACTTTGACTAGCGCATGGCCCAGTTCCACGGCTCCTCCGGCGGCTTCAAGTCTTTGGCCAACGCCGCATCTCGCGGTCATGGTGGCGGCTCTCGCTCGCGTGGATCTCCCCGCAACAAGGGGCGGTCAGGAGGAAACAGCAACGCTGGCGGCTCCTCCAACTCTCGCAACGGCCGCTCCATCAACTCCAAGCCTCACCGCGGCGGCGGCTCCAGCCGGTCCCGTCCTGATGCGCCCTGCTGCCAGATCTGTGGCAAGCTTGGGCACACAGCCAAGGACTGCTGGTACCGCTACGATGAAGATGACGACTCCTCCCAAGACGAGGACAAGGTTGCTGCGGCTGCGGACGGCTCCTACGGCGTTGACATGAACTGGTATGTTGATAGTGGGCTACCAACCACATCACCAATGAGCTCGAGAAGGTCATCATGAAGGAAAAATACCGGGGCAAGGATCAAATCTACACTGCCAACGGCGAAGGTATGAGGATTAGTCATGTTGGTCACTCACTTTTTAGTACCCCTCGTCGTAAAATTCATCTAAAGAAAATTTTGCTAGTTCCTAGTGCCGACAAGAATCTTCTTTCTGTTCATAGAATTGCCATTGACAACCATGTCTTCCTTGAGTTTCATCCTTATTTTTTCTTAATCAAGGATCAGGCAACGAAGAAAGTGCTCTATCGAGGTAGATGCGTTCGAGGGCTCTACCCATTGATTCCGGAGCGTAGAAGATTCAATAAACAAGCCTATGGTGCTGCCAAACTCTCATCAACACGGTGGCACGATAGATTAGGACATGCTGCTTTCTCTTTAGTTGAAAAACTGCTTAGGAAAAATAAGCTCCCGTTTGTTGGTGAGCGTGATCTTGAAACTATTTGTGATTCTTGTCAACGTGCAAAAAGTCATCAATTGCCTTATCCCATATCTACTAGTGTTTCTACCAAACCCTTGCAATTAATCTTCTCTGATGTTTGGGGCCCTACTCCTAGTTCTGTTGGTAGACACTCTTACTATGTAAGCTTCATAGATGACTACAGCAAATTTTCTTGGATTTATCTTCTCAAGAAAAGATCCGATGTTTTTCAAGTCTTCCAAAACTTTCAAGCTCTCGTTGAACAAAAATTCGATAGTAAGATCATTGCTGTCCAGTCGGACTGGGGAGGGGAATATGAAAAATTAAATTCCTTCTTCCAAAACCTTGGCATATCACATCATGTGTCATGCCCTCACGCTCATCAACAGAACGGCTCTGCTGAACGCAAGCACAGACACATAGTTGAGGTTGGTTTAGCCCTCCTAGCTGGCGCATCTATGCCCCTCAAGTTCTGGGATGAGGCTTTCCTCACAGCCGTTCACATCATAAACATGCTTCCTAGTGGTGTCATTAACAATGAAACACCACTAGAACGGCTCTTCCATGTTAAACCCGACTACAAATCTCTCCGTGTTTTTGGGTGTGCCCGTTGGCCCAATCTTCGCCCATACAACACTCGAAAGCTCATGTTCGCTCCAAACAGTGTGTTTTCCTAGGCTATAGCACCCAACATAAAGGTGTCAAGTGCCTCGATGTTGCCACTGGCCGTGTGTATATGTCACGCGACGTTGTCTTTGATGAAACCAAATTTCCTTTCGCTGATCTTCACCCCAACGCCGGTGCTCTTCTTCGCCAAGAGATCCTTCTTTTGCCTCCTCATCTCTCCGGTGTTGATCAAGGGGGAAACAGTAGTGATGATCAACTACTGACTAACCCTCTTACTGATGATATGCATGAGCCTTGTGGTGTTACAGGTGAAAACAACGAGGAAAATGGCAAAATCAGAGAAAAAATGGTGAAGAAAATCCTCCACCAGCGCCATATTTCATGTGCCCGGAATCTGGAGACAAACCCCCCTCGGGATCCGTTCGCCTGCGCCTGCAGCGTATCAGATCCGCCTCGGGATTAGCGGCGGCAGACGCGCCAGGGGCGCCAGCAGCACGCACGCCCGCCTCGGACCAGGCGCGCCCCACGCGGCCACCGCTCACGGGATGCGGCGCGTCGTCACCTCCGCACCAATCGTCATCCGCCACTTGTGAGCCTGCGGTTGGCGCGGGCGGTGCACGCTTCACCGGCCAACCAGTGTGCTACAAGCGGCGCCACCCGGTCCGCCCGACCGGTGCGGGGCCCGAAGCTGGCGCGGGATCCAGCGCCGATCCGCGCATGCGTCCGACCGGCGTCAGACCCGAGGCCGATTCGCCATCATGTGGCAATGATGAACCTGCTGCTGCGGCGGGATCTTCTGCGGATTCTGCACACGGGAAGCCGCTGCCACTTGCCACAGAAAATCCAAGCAGGGCAGAATCTGTTGCTGCTGCGCGCGGATCATCCTCGGGATCGGCTCCTAGAGAAACTCCTGTTCAAGCTGCGGGATCATCTGTGGCTGAAAATCTGGGCACTTCTCCTCGGCGTACACGACTACAAAAGGGAGTAATACAACCTGTTAATTACAAACGTGTAACAAAATATGGCATGGTTTGTTCTACAGGTGAACCAGGTGAACCTCATACTCTAGAAGAAGCACTTGGTGATGAAAAATGGAAGAAAGCGATGAATGAAGAGTACATAGCTCTAAAGAAAAATAAGACATGGCACTTAGTTCCTCCACAACAAGGTAAAAATTTAATTAATTGCAAGTGGGTATTCAGGATCAAGAGAAAGTCTGATGGAACTATTGACCGTTACAAAGCTAGGCTTGTTGCAAAAGGATTTAAACAACGGTATGGTATTGACTATGAGGATACCTTTAGTCCAGTTGTTAAAGCTGCAACCATCCGTCTTGTTTTGTCTATTGCTGTTTCTAGGGGCTGGAGTCTCAGACAGTTAGACGTTCAGAACGCGTTTCTTCACGGTGTTCTAGAAGAGGAAGTGTACATGAAGCAACCTCCTGAGTTTGAAAGCAAAAATTCCCCCTCTTATGTATGCAAACTTGACAAGGCACTTTATGGATTGAAGCAAGCACCGAGAGCTTGGTACTCTCGTCTCTGTCATAAAATGCAAGCACTTGGCTTTATTCCATCCAAATCTGACACTTCTTTATTCATTTACAACAAGTCCAACACATGCATATTTGTTTTGATATATGTTCATGATATCATTGTGACAAGCTCATCAAATGAAGCAATCACAGGACTGTTGAAAGATTTGAGTGCAGATTTTGCTCTAAAGGACCTTGGTGACTTGCACTATTTTCTTGGAATTGAGGTGAAGAAACATGCAAGTGGGCTTCATCTCTCTCAGGAAAAGTATGCGGCTGATTTGGTAAAAAAGGCTGGTCTGCAAGGTTGTAAGCCAACACCTACTCCATTATCTAGCTCAGAAAAGTTGTCTCTCACAGAAGGTAATCTCTTGAGTCCAGAAGATAGCACAAAATACAGGAGCTTGGTAGGAGCACTTCAGTATCTCACTTTGACCAGACCTGATATATCTTTTGCTGTTAACAAAGTGTGCCAGTTTCTTCATGCACCTACTAATGTCCATTTTACTGCTGCAAAACGCATAGTGAGATATGTCAAAGGAACTATGAACATTGGTCTAGATTTCAGCAAGTCATCTTCAAATCTTGTTAGTGCCTTTTCTGACTCAGATTGGGCAGGACGCCTGGATGACAGACACTCCACTGGAGGTTTTGCAATCTTTTTTGGACCGAATCTAATCTCATGGTGTACTCGAAAACAGGCCACTGTTTCTAGATCCAGCACAGAGGCAGAGTATAAAGCACTGGCAAATGCTACAGCTGAGATTATATGGGTTCGGTCCATGCTGAAAGAACTGGACATAAAGAACACACCAGCTCCATGTTTGTGGTGTGATAACCTCGGTGCAACTTATTTGTCTGCCAATCCAGTTTTTCATGCAAGGACAAAACCTATTGAAATAGATTTTCACTTTGTTCGTGAGAGGGTTGCTCAAAAGCAACTTGATATTCGCTTTATCCACTCCAAAGATCAGCTTGCAGATGGATTTACAAAGGCTTTGCCTGTGAGAAGCTTTGAAAATTTTAAACATAATCTCAACTTGATGAAGTTGTGATTAAGGGGGGTGTTAAACATACATGGCGCATTGCACATACGTGACAGAAGAGGATCTTCAGAGATAATTCAGGAGGTAGTTTAGCTAGGATATGATATCTATTCGTTGTAACCAAGTCTATCTCTTGCTTTCTTTCTCCTCAAGTTGTATCCCGATTCTCTCTTATCTTCTCAACCAACTCATGTATGCGCCTCAGGGTTATTGCGCCCCTGCTATATAACACGTAGCACGTCGCCCAAGATAGGGTAAGACGTTTCCGCCATCGCACAGAAGACTCCATCTTCGAACAACCGCCTGGAAATATCAGGCAGGAGATGAGTGCATGTAAACAATCAATTGTGTGTAAATTATTAGAATTCTGACAGCTAAAATATCCAAGCACTCAATCTTTGTTTGGTTCTTCTCTTTTCCAAGTATAGTACACCTTCCAAGTGCATTGTTTTCCTAACTATTTCTCACCCACCATTCTAGAGACAGGAAATGTGAAGATTGATGCATAAGTACACATGAGCAGTGTAAGTTATCTGATTCAGACTCAGGTATACATGTAACTGTAGTTTAAGAAGTTATAGCATCAGTTCTTGACAAAACTCTCAAAACTGTAAGTTCACAACAGAAGTGGACAGATAAAGTACAAAGATCTATAGGCTACTGTAGAAAGTAGTGGTTTGACATGCCTTTGGAATTCTATTTAGTTTTCCAGAACCAGATTAAAGATCCATGTGATCCATTGATCTAATAATAATTTTAATGGTTAATATAGTAGTTCATCTGAATATTTTCCTGTTACCGAGCAGGTCCCAATACAAGGAGCAAAACATTATGTACACTTATTCAGAACTTGAAAGGTGATGAACTTGCTTGGGAACAGGGACAAGTACCTCAGACGGGTGGGTAGCAAGAAAGAATCCGACTGTAGGTGCAAACTCATTCCCGTGCCTAGAAGGATTATGATCCCTCTGAACCTGGGGCCCACCGAGAACACCTGAAGCAGCAGCACGGAAAAACGATCTCAGAACTGAATTAGTTGTAGCCGCCAGTTGGGGGTGATGTGGGGGTGGAGGATTATTCGGAGTGGAGAGGGATGGCGTACCTGGGTGGAGCGCGAGGCCGCCGGCCGTGGAAGGAGGCAGGCACAAACGAGCCGCCGCCTGGAGAACTCGTGAGCATCCTGTCCCTTCCTTTCACATCCAACCGTAGGTCGAGCACCGGCTCCGCCACATTCTTAGGGCCAGTTCTTTTGTGCAATTCTTCCAGAATTGACCCCCTCCCCAGCTTCTCCCAGAATTGCCACTTGACATTTTTTTACAATTCCTAATTGCCCAAAAGAACTGGCCCTTAGAGCCGTTGCGCTGGACCTGGCCATATGGGTGGTACGGCCCATCGATATAAAGCCCTGCCACGCCACGGCCCATGTTTCGGCCTTCTCGTCCAAATTAGTAAATATTCAGAAAATCTAAAACAATAAGAAAAATATAGAAAATTCTAACAATTAAGGAAAAATACATAAAATTATAAAAGAGGCAAAGTGCCATACGGATCAATACTGAGCTTTGAAAACAGTAGCTGTCGCATTAAAACCTTGCAGACAAACTCCCCTTGAAGATAAACGCTTGTAAGAAAAAAAGAGTACAAAGCTACTTGCTCGGAAAAGAATTTTTTTACAAAGATTATAATATTCTTCTGGTTGTTTATCGTCTAGATAAAGATTTTTGAATGTGCAGTTCGGTGTTATTCGTAGTGTGGCGGGCTCTCCGTCTAGCTAGTTTTTCATCTTTCACGGTGATTAGTGTTCTCGCCGTATCACTTGTGAGACTGGTTATTCTCTCGTCAAGTATTTCTTTCAGCTAGACTGAAAGCATATTCCCATGATATTGTTGATTCGAATACACTTAATACATCTCGTGCTAACATGGAAAGCACTGAATATATAAGTTTGTGGTCATGCCACCACTACAATATGTTGAAGTTTCATCATCTTGTTCCCGATGGCTGATTTTGTCGCTGTTGAGGTATGTCGCTTACTCCCCCTCGCTAGTCAGTACGCACTACTGATGTTGGTGTCGGAGAGCTCAAGCAAGAGGAGGAGGAACCAAATATATTTGTCTGCGCTCCTTTCTTCTTTCCAGGCGCTGGTGTTGATGGAGGCCATTGGGCCCGAACTCCGGCATACTTTTCATTGTACTTACCATAAATTTTAGAAAGTTTATCATGAACATTAGTGAAATAAGCAGAATAATCTAAAAAATGTTATCAGCGGTGCCAGTTGAGCTCGAGCAAGAGGAGAAGGAACCAAATATCTTTGTCGCGCTCCTTTCTTCTTTCCAGACAATGTTGTCGATGGAGGCTATTGGGCCCAAACTCCGACATACTTTTTGTTGTATTTACCATAAATTTCATAAAGTTTATAACGAACATTAGTGAAAATAAGCAAAAAAAATCTCCAAACTGTTATCGGCGGCGTTGTTGGGTTCGAGTAAGAGGCCATTGGACGGTGTTCTTAGGCTCGTTTGATTCATCTCAGAAAGCCTCATACACCCATGGCATGGAATATTCAATTTGGGCATTTTTGGAAAATGTCAAATTATTCAACTCTCCAAAGGGCCTGAGTTTGGTGCTTGGAAATCCCCGTATTGCTCCCAACCTTGGTCCTTTCATCATGCAAAGTCCACGACTGCTTCAAAAGACCTACAAACCTACCATGACGTGAATAAAGGCATGGAAATTCTTACAACTTTGTTTTTTTAACCAGCACCTCATATATTGATTAAATAAAAGAGTTATTACAATCACTCAGTACAGCCTTCACCACGCAGGACGGAACATTGTTAACAAGAGCGCCATCTAGTCTATTATCAAACTAAACTTCACAACTTTGTTTTATTCCACATTGACACTACCGTTTCAACGCAAAGTGTTGTTGTTTTCCCATATCTAAAGCATCACCACCTTGTAATTTGCATTCCTCCTTTTCTCTTAAGGGCCTATTTGGGTCTTCTCCACTCCATCAAAATCAGTTCCAGCTCACCAAATCCACTTTGGAGCAGTTTATCCCAAGAGTTGCAGCTCCACCATAGAGCATCCCATATACCATAGAAGTTCATATCCCCACTACCTCTTTTTATCTTAACATTCAACCCATCCACCTCACCAATCTTCCACGTCAGCGTTCCATTACCAACTTACTTGAGGGACCCACCATAGGTTGAGCAGCGTACAGAACAACCACGTCACTGTTTGGTTACAACGTTCCTAAATATAAGTCTTTTTAGAGATTCCACTACAAACTACATACGGATGTATATAGACATATTTTAGAGTGTAGATTCGCTCATTTTGCTCCGTATGTAGTCCATAGTGGAATCTCTAAAAAGACTTATATTTAGAAACGGAGGAAGTACATGAGAGACCCGCCACTGGCTGCCCAACATACAGAAAAATATACAAAACAACCGTCTCAATCCCTCAATTTAGCCGAATCCCATCGATCCCCTTTTCCCTGTGAATACTCCGGCACCGCGGCGGGGATCCCATCTCGCGCCCCTACGCAATTACCAGGTCCGCTAATTAGTGTTTCCACATGTGCATCATGAGCTTGCTACACAAGCATCTTGGTTCACCAACCAGGCCCAACAAGAGAGCACCACGAGCTTATACGAGGCCCTGGGCCTTATCCCCTCTAAATCGTGAACTGTCTCTTCTAACAACCCCAATCCTTGTAACTCACCAAGTTTAGATACGACTTGTACTTCAAGTCACACGTTGTACTATATAAACATTGCACCCATCCATCAAATAATGAATCGCGAGTTTATGTAAACTTTACATGGTATCCGACCATAGGGCATGGCTCCTCCACCAAAGCCGCTGCCACTGCCTCCCGGCTACTTCTCCCAAAAGGCCGCTGAGGTGCAAACCTCTTCCGCCATTACGTTGAGTTCTCTGTCCCCTACCATCATGACTACGCCGATCTCCTTCACGGATACAATTGCTGATGTTAGCCCCTTTATCCCCTTATATAGTTTCATTCATCCATTGCAACCGGGGGCCGGCGGGCAGCAGGGCAACGGCCGTCGCCGTCGCCGTCGCCGTCGGCCCGGCCACCCACTTCACCACACCACACCAGGTGGGGCTTCCTCCCCCTTCCTTTACGCGACGTGTCATCACCCAACGTGCAGCTGCTTTCCTCCCTCCTGCTCCGCCGGGATCCACTCCATCTCTCCCCCTCTCCCCCTAAAATCAAATCAAAAGAAACAAAATATCTCTACTCCTAATTAATCCAGCCAATCTGTTAATTAATTAAATCGGGTTAACTAAATTCCTTTCCTGATCCTCGCTTACAGCTCAGGCCGGATTCGCAGCAGCACGGCACAGCCAGCAAAATTCCTTCCTTGCTCCCCCCTCCCTCCCGCATCTCCTCCTCCTCCTCTCGCGTCGGCCGCCCGCCGCGAATCCATCCATCCCCCTCCCCGCCGCAACGCAACGGGGGTCGGGGTCGGGGTCGGAGGGGGACAGGCAGGGAGGAGGAGCTACGCAAGCCTCGAATCTCCCGACCCCCCACAGGGGCGGGGGCTACAAATGGCCGCCGCTGCCGAGCCGACCGGAGGCGGGGGAGGCGACGAGGTCGTGGAGGAGATCAAAGGAGGAGGAGGAGAGGGGGCCGCGGCGACGGCGACGGCGACGGCGGCGGCGCACAACGGCGAGCGCCCCACCGACGACGCCCCTGGCCCCTCCGCGCCCGCGCGTCTTCTCCGCCTCAGGTAAAAGGCCTCAATCTCGTCTCTAGGTCTAGGGCGGGCGGGCCTCATCTCGTCTCCTAGTGGTCTCTAGGCGGCTCCAGAGAACGGAGGGACGAGTCTGACAGACTTAGGGTTCTCTTCCCACCAAAAAAGTACACAGATATACTCATATATAGAGACGAGGATCAGCGAATTTCTCGTCCTTCTCACTTCTCCAAAGGGAGTAACACAACGCCCGCCTCCCGAATCAGGGAGCTGGCCTGCTAATTAGGCAGAGCCACATGCGGGATGTGTCTCTTGCTTGCCCGGATATTTTCCATCCGGCAATTTCGCTGCTGGAAAATGACTTTTAACCAGCGCCACTGAAATCTGGAAACATGGGAGTTCGCCAATTTTGGTTCTGCTGCCGAGCAGGTGTGCTTCTTTTGACTTCTGCTGCGCGGGTAAACCGTCGCCGGCTCATTGCCGCGCAGTGGGGACAGCGACAACGGTAACACCCTTAAGCGCCGGGTTGGGCTTTTGACACTACTATACATGACTTGTGGATTGTGCCGGTCTGAACCATTTGTCGTTTCTCCTTTGCTGCCGTCTATTCCCGTTCCTTCGCTTTTCTGGGCACTTTTTTTAGATTGTAAGTTTCTGCGTATAATAGTGCTTGCTATTCTGAGGAAATTGCTTGTTCGTATTGTCAGAGAACACTAGACAGTAGTAGAGTACATTTATTTATTTGTATGATTTTACCCAAACTAAATGTTTCTGAACTTTTTCTGTAGTTGTGCCCAGTTTATCCCATGACACACAGTTGCATCGACTGTAAAAAAGTAGCACGCCGGCACCCAGTAAGAGGGTGTGCTAAGAGAACTTATTAGTTGGTTTTCTGTTCGTACAATTTAGTCCAAGTTTCTTCTATTTATCTAGTGATAATGTGACTGGAAATAATAAATGTTATCATTTCCTTCTAATCCAACCCTCAAGTCATCCTTCCTTGCAGATAACGGAAACCTCCATAGATCAAGCACTATGCCAGGGGTGATCAACGATACCGAGATAACTGCTGAAACTACAGGCCCATCAAATCTGGAAAGGTCAAAAACTGAGAGGCGCAAACAAAATAATCCAGCTGATGATCCTACTAAACAGTTATTGGATGATAAGATTTCCATAAGGAAAAAGGTGTGTATAGCTGGTCCTCTTATCTTCCTTAGTATGATGAAATGTAGCTTCTTCTTGACACGGTCCATGTGTTGGTTATGTAAATCTAGGAGGTATTGAATTGTTAATTATGTTAGCTTCTGTATGAAGATTGTCATTAATATGTTTGGGAGATAGTTCTTTTTATATGTAATTGCATCTCTATAGAAGTTGGAGCTGATGAAATTGTAAGTGCTTTAGTGGGTCGGAACAACATAGTATATTAAAATTTGTAAGTTTTGACATATTACAATGAGCTAGCTATGGACAGGGGTGCGTGGAAGCTTGCTATCCATGTGCCAGAGCCATGAGTTGGTTGCGAGATCTTATGGGTTTCACTTCTAGCCTACCCCAACTTGTTTGGGACTAAAGGCTTTGTTGTTGTTGTTGTTGACATATTACAATGCATTGCATGGAAGCTTGAAACATGGCCAGATTTACTACTTCGTGTCTGGTGCTGGATTTCTCTCTCTTCTAATCTTCTGCATATTTAACTTCACACAGCTCAAAATGTTAAATCGAATAGCTACAGTGAAGGATGATGGAACTGTGGTTGTTAATGTACCAAGTACTCTAGAAGCGACTCCAATTGACGTTGGAGCAGTGGATGGCTATGAGGATGTTGTTGTTGAAGAATCATTAGATGGATCAGATATACCATACAGACCTCCAATACAGATTGTTATACTTATCGTGGGTACAAGGGGAGACGTTCAGCCATTTGTTGCAATAGGAAAACGCTTACAGGTTAGCCCAAGCTAATATTATTGTTAATCTCATATTATTGTTTGCTAACTCCGATTAGTTCCATGAGCTTCTCTTCCAGTTTAATGTCATCACATTTATGTTTTTTTTAGTATGACAAAGATCAGTTATCACCTTTATTGTAGGATTATGGACACCGTGTGAGATTAGCCACTCATGCTAACTATAAGGAGTTCATACTCACAGCTGGGCTGGAGTTTTTTCCACTGGGTGGAGATCCAAAAGTACTTGCTGAATGTATGTTTTTTAGTGATTATTTTTTTCTAACTTCCATATCAGATGAAGATTAATATTTTTGCTTCATTCACTTCGAGCAGACATGGTGAAGAATAAAGGGTTCCTACCTTCAGGCCCATCAGAAATTCCTGTTCAAAGAAAACAAATGAAAGAAATTATATTTTCCCTACTGCCTGCATGCAAGGATCCTGACCCTGATACCGGTATTGCTTTCAAAGTGGATGCAATTATTGCGAACCCACCAGCATATGGTCAGTATATTTTGTTTACTTTGAATTATTTTTTATGACTGAAACACAAAGCTCATGTATTAATAGTAAACAACCTCAGTAGCAAACCGTAAAATATCAGTTCTAGACAGGATGAGGGTCATCTTATGATCATGCCTCAAAAATCTTGGTTATAATGATTACAAGGTGCAAAATACTATTCTACATGGTTCTTATATAGGATCGGGATTGAATTCTCCCACATGACCATAAGATTCTGTAATATTGTTTGAATCTTATCAACCTCACTCATGCACAATTTATTCTTACAACATTCAGTTTGGTTATTTTCTGATTTGAGATTAATTTCATTAAAGGACTGGAATATCACCAAAGAAATCTAGCCATGGACAGGGGCGCGTGGAAGCTAGCTATCCATGTGCCAGAACCTTGAGTTGGTTGCGAGATCTTATGGGTTTCAGCTCTAGCCTACCCCAACTTGTTTGGGACTAAAAGGCTTCGTTGTTGTTGTTGTGTTGTTGAGATTAATTTCATTGCAGAACAGTTTTGTAGAGATAGATCAATTTATTATTTATGCTTTAGCATGTTCATGGTGTGCTTTGTCTTGTGCCATACTAATAACAGCTTTGCTTAGTAATGTAAACTCATACAGTTATCTTTTGGTTTCACCTTTCCTCTAGAGGCATCTCGTTTCTGCCAGGGCACATGTTTGGTTAATTTCTGTTGTCTTCCATTCTTGGAATTCAAGATTACGAATGGTAAAGAGAAAAAGAAAGAACAAAGAGGAATAGTCATAATCTGAATGAACTGCACCTCATGACTAAATGCATAAATTTGATTTATACGACCAAAATCGGACCAGCTCTTTTTTTTATCAAGATTACTTATGACAATAAACACTCACCCAGTTTCTTTGTATGTGAAAATCATCAAAAGGACATCTTATCTTGAGGGGTGAGTTAACATTTAAAACCTTGACTTCACTACGTAAACCTACCAGCATGGTGAAATCATCCTAAAAACCAGATCCACGTTATAATTTGGTCTGCTCAAGTCGAAAGCGTTAAATGCTGGTTAAATTAGAGAGTGCTATACAGAACCATCCACAAAGTAGGTAGTGGAGTATGGACCTTTTCCTCTTTTCAAATAGGGCATGGCAAATGTTAGGAGATGAAATGATACTAAAACCTTTTAGTTTCAGCTATTCGACTGATGGCAAAACCACAATGGAGTGGTTCTCTGTTCCAACTTGTAGTTTTTAAATGTGAGGGTTTTGGTCCATGCTGAATGGTGTGATTTTCCATACGCGTCCATATATTATGAGGTCTGCTGTTGTGTCCCTTATGTGTTAATGTGTGCCTTTCTATCACTAAATTTAATTTTTGCATATTTTCCCCTTTTATGATCTGGATAAGCAACTTGATTACCATATTTTACCATTACAACTATGTCATCCTGCTGACCTCAGTATTTATTCAGGACATACACATGTGGCAGAGGCACTAAAAGTACCCATTCATATATTCTTTACCATGCCATGGACGTGAGTCATTTTTGTTCTGCTTCCTCTTTGAAAGACAGTTGCTGATGAATACTGTCATTTGGAGATCTAACATATGCTGCTTGTTCAGGCCAACTAGCGAATTTCCTCATCCTCTTTCTCGAGTGAAAACATCAGCTGGATATCGAGTGAGTTCACATTGTATTTACTTATTTGTTCTGGGTATCGAGTGACTAATGTGAAGCTTTTCTAGATCATTGCAAATTTCATGAAAAGGAACACAAAAATCGGTACTTGTGGAAATTAGTTTAAGAAAAAAAGAAAAAAAGAAGAAAAACTTTGCCATCTGTTATTATTTGTCTTCCACCTTGTCTATGGATGTGTTTAAGTTTGAGGTCCATCTGATCGTATGGAGTAGTACATCACTAGGGTGTTTTCTTTTTTGCTGTAGTGAATCCCAGTTGAGTAGTTCACGCACATATGCATGAACCTTGGCTATATATGAAATCTATAGTTGGTCACGTTGTTTCATGCTATAAAAATTAAGAAAACCTACAGTGTTAGTACTTTCGAAGCATTGAGGCAAGGCTGTTTTTTTTAATTCGTCACTTGTCAATGAAAGTGAAATTGATATTGCAAAACATAGAGCAAATCCGTATGTTTCTTTCATCCATAAAATTGCTCTGATACCTCGTGTTTGTCTGCATTTGCAGCTTTCTTACCAAATTGTTGACTCTATGATTTGGCTTGGGATACGTGATATGATAAACGAATTCAGGAAAAAGAAGTTGAAGCTGCGTCCAGTAACATACCTAAGTGGTGCACAGGGTTCTGGAAGTGACATTCCTCATGGATACATCTGGAGCCCTCACCTTGTCCCAAAACCGAAAGGTGTTTGATTCATATTAATTTGAGCTGAAACTGGACCATGCTTAACCTTGTCGTTCTTGATTGTTTCAATTGCCAATTTGCCAAAGTTAAAAGTAATTTATATGGTCGAATGATCTTGTTTCTATCCCATTTTACAAAACAGAATATAGGCAAAGTCAAGATAGTAACAGGTTCATTTGGTCTTGTGTTTCTCCCATTGCATCCTTTTGCTAGTATTTAGAAGAATTGGACATGGTAAGTTAACTAGCTGATGGTTGACACCAGTGATGTTGCATACTCGAGTCATTGCAGCACTCCTTCAGACCTGTCTATATTATGGCAAGCTTAAAATTTTGGGTGCTGAGCGGTTGCATCTCAATTGCCTCTTTACTACAAGCTAGCAGATTGAAATATCAGGAAATGCTGTTATTTAAAATTTAAAATTAGAAGGAAGTGCTTAGTACTTGCTAGAATATGTGCATATCTTATCACTGCTAATTATTTAAGGAGCTTCTATAATTCGTGTTCAAGATTATAACTGCAGTTGTGAATTGTGGAGTAAATTATTGAGAAAACTATTGCATTGGAATTTTCAGATGTTGTTGTTGCTAATGGTTTGTGGCTCAATGTTAAAATTTGTCATCTATTTGAATGCAGACTGGGGCCCCAAGATCGATGTTGTTGGATTTTGCTTTCTCGATCTTGCGTCTGATTACGTACCACCTGAAGAACTTGTGAAATGGCTTGAAGCGGGTGACAAACCCATTTATGTTGGTTTTGGTAGCCTTGTAAGATCAGTTTGACCTTTCTTATATTTACTGCATGTTGGTTTTAAGTTCCAATATTCCAATTCTGATATGGTGCATTATTTGACCTGCTCTGTTTAACTTATTGTACTGATATGGTGCAAAACAGGGTTAGTTATGTAGTTGCGTAGCGGATCTTTCTTGATTACCCTGATGCCATTGGCAGTGAATGCACTTTGTGGATTAGTGAAACTCTTCATGTTTTACAGCAGAAAGCGACTTTGCACATGCTTTTTTTTCACTACCTACAGTAGTAATAAGAAGCAAGTTTGCCACTTGGAATCTTTGTAGCATCTCACAGCAGAAGAAGTTATTTGTGTGCTTTAGGCGGAGGGTAGTTTAGCTCTATAGTTTAGTAGCTCTAGTTAGTTAGGGGAATTGTTACTAGTTCAAATAGGGGTTTGCTGTTAACATTACATCTAAAAAAATAGTCTCAACTAACTGTGAAATTTAAAATTCAGATGCTAGGTGCTTTTGAAAAGCCACCATAATAACTTACCTGATTCTTTCATTTTTTTTTCTGATACACTAGCCAGTTCAAGATCCAGCAAAGATGACTGAAACCATTGTCAAGGCACTCGAAATGACTGGACAGAGAGGTATCATTAACAAGGGTTGGGGTGGCCTCGGAACATGTAAGTTCATCTTATGATTTGTGAGCATGTTGCACTATTTGGTTGTGGGCATATATTTTGAGTCCATCCTGAGTCTTGAACCTTTTGCAGTGGCAGAACCAAAAGATTCCATATATGTTCTTGACAACTGCCCTCACGACTGGCTTTTCCTGCAGTGTAAGGCAGTGGTAAGCCTTTTCTTGTTACTCTTGGTGGCTTAGTGCATGGATCATATTATGTTTCATTCGTATAGTATTTTTATTGATCATCAAATATCGAATGTTTCCTGATTTTGCAAAACTAATTAACCAACAGTTTTCATGGGTCATACTTAAGAAAATTTGGTGAAAGAACTCCAGTGTGGCCACTATGGTGCTAATAGTGTCTGTTTATTCTGTTGAGAGGAAGGCTCACACCTTTTTGTACCTCCACAGGTACACCATGGTGGTGCTGGAACGACGGCTGCCGGCCTGAAAGCAGCGGTACTCTCTCTCTCTCTCTCTCTCGCACTACGTTACGAGCTATTCATTAGAATGCCACATGA